>NC_088933.1:11880000-12042500 GCF_038396675.1 Hydra vulgaris
TGACACTTAATTGAATGACGAGTAATACGAGAATGAATTTTAGTAGATGGCACAAGAGACGCTAGCTCTTTAGAGCAGTACCCATTATAGTATTTGTAGAAAAGAGAAAGAGAAGCAACATTATGATGATGTGATAATAATGGTTGAAGGTTGGCTGCAAGAGCAGGTCAAACTATGTTTACAATGCGTTTTTGCACCTTGTCTAAAAGAGAAAGGGCATCATTAGAAGATCCGCCCCAGATATGGCAACAGTATTCCATACAAGGCCGGATTTGAGATTTATAGAATTTAGAGAGAATAGAATCCAGAGTAAGAAAGTGGCGAGCTCGATAAAGAGATGCAACCTTAGCAGATGCTAATTTTGCAACCGATTTGATATATGGTTTCCAAGAAAGATTGGAAGTAAGAGTTAATCCTAGAAGATGAAGAGTAGGTGACTCATCGAGTACATCATCGTTCATAAATATAGGAAGATCTAAATTATTGCGATAACGATTGGCTGAAAAAAATTGAGTTTTATCTGAATTAAAGTTCACCAGCCACTGTGAGCCCCATGCTGTAGCAGAAGTGAGATCCTTTTCAAGCTCAAATGCCCCCTCCAAGCAATCAGAGGGTGTTGGTTTCTTATCACGACAAGAATAAATGGTAGTATCATCAGCAAACAATGCCACCTTAGATGTGAGAAGATCTGGAAGATCGTTAATGTAAATTAAAAAGAGTATAGGGCCAAGGATAGAACCTTGAGGAACCCCTGAAGTTACAGAATAAGAAGAAGAGTGTTGTCCATCGAGGACAACTTTTATGCTACGATTGGAAAGGAAGGATTCAATGATCTTAAAGATGTTGCCGGATACACCATAAGAAGAAAGCTTATGGAGAAGACCAGCATGCCAAACTTTATCAAACGCTTTTGAAATGTCAAGAGCGATGGCCTTAACCTCTCCACCTTTATCTAATGCACGATAAAACCTGTCAGTTATTACTGTTAGCAAATCAGCTGTAGAATGAGAAGATCGAAATCCATATTGATGGTCAGAAAGTAAGTTATTAGATTCAAGATGAGAAATTAAGTGTTTGTTAATTAAAGATTCAAAAACCTTGCTTATGATAGGAAGAAGACTTATGGGACGGTAGTTAGACGAATCAGATCGCTCCCCAGAATTTTTGAAGATAGGGATAACAGATGCCGCTTTCCAGCAGGCTGGAAAGCAAGACTCTGATAAGCACTTGTTTAATAGTTTTGAGAGTATAGACGACAGCTCCGGAGAACATTTCTGCAAGACAATAACAGGTATGTTGTCCGGGCCACAAGCTGTAGAAGAGTCTAGGCACGAAATCACTTTAGATATAGATGCTGGAGTGATATGAATGTCAAGCAATGGATCAACCTGTTTGTTGGCAATATCAGGTAGAAAGCAACTAGTGGAAACAAGAGATGATATTAATGAAAAGTTTTTAGCAAACAATTCAGCTTTGTCTTTAGGTGAGGTGACTAAGTCTGAACCATACAAGAGAGGTGGAATTATAGATTTGCCCTTATTATTGATATTATTAAAGATTCTCCAGAAGTCACGAGAGCCTAATTTTTGAGATGAGATACGAGATTTCATGACCTGAGAATAGCGGGTTTTGGCATTAGACAAAACCTTTTTACAGTTGTTTCTAGCAGTAATAAACAGACGTCTGTTTTCTGGAGAATTGTTTTGCTGATAAATATGGAAGTAACGGTTTCGATTAGCAATCGCAGCAGCACAGTGTGAGGAAAACCATGGAGGAGAGTGAGGCTTGACCTGGAATCGTCAAGAGGGAATAAAAGATTCCATGCCAGCCTGAATCCACGAAGTTATGTAAGAAGCACATTTGTCAACAGGAAGTTGAAAGATTTCTACCCAAGGGCCATCACGAAGAAAATCACGGAAAGAATCCCAGTCAGCTTTACTGTAGTTGTAAGAGGTTCGATAATAGGGGTATTCAGGTGATGAAGAAGAATGAGATATTAGTTTTAAAGAGATCAAACTGTGATCAGAAGCACCTAAGGGTAAATGTGGAGAAACTGAGCACTGACTAGGATCAGAAACAAGACATAAGTCGAGTAGAGAAGGTAAATGATTAGGGTTGTCAGGAAAGCGAGTTGGAAAGTTGACTATTTGAGTTAGGGATTGAGAAAGGCAAAAGTTGTGGGCTTTAATGCCTGCAGAGTCACTGACACTAGAGCCAAGCCATTCAGAGTGGTGAGCATTAAAGTCACCGACAACAACTATATTAGCTGATGGATAAAGAGAGAGGGCTTGGTCAATATGATCAGAAATAACATCAAAAAGAGTGCAGTCTTGAGATGAAGGAGAGCGATATAGAACAAAGAGAAAGGCAATAGAGTGAAGTGGTGCTAAACGAAAGCACATGAAAGAATAGTCTGTGGATTCAAACCTAGTTTCACGACAAACAGGTGAATTCTTACAAATGTAAATGCCCAGACCAAGCATGTGTCTATTGGAGTCTTTAAGAATCAGAGGAAGATAACCATCAACACTAAGATCACAAGATGAGACAGCCGAACTCAAATTAGTCTCACAAAGAGCAAGTAGGTCTGGTGAACTTTGCAAGAGATAAGACTCAAAAGAAGAAAAGTTACTTCGAAGACCACGAATATTAGTGAATGATAGGTTTAGAGAACTTGGTGATGATAATGGTTTTTTGTGTTTTATAGTTTTTGGTACTTAATTCATTTTTAAATTAGATTGAAGAACTTGACTCAAAGCATAGATAGTACTCAGAACACCGTTTAATAGCCAAGCAATTACCTCATTACTACTAATAAACCCTAAGCCATAACAAAGGGCTCCAAATGTGGCCTCCGCAATGCACACCAAAAGTACAAACAGGGACACCATCCATGCGCAACATGGCACTGTTAATACTTTGATATTTTTCAGCTGTTGATGGAATCAGCCTCTTTGAGAGCTGCCACAGAGTTCGGGAAACCTGACTACCAGCCGGCCTCAGAACCATAAAACTGAGTTTTAGAGCTGTACCCTCATAAGGAGATAATAGAATGAGTTGCCTAGTCATAAAAACAGTGACACAAGCAAACCCATGCATTGAATCAAGAAGATCCAGCATTCAACATCCTAAGCTGGAAACAATGTATTAAAAATACATCTGCGCCAGCCTAATAGATGAAGAAGGGGTGCGAGGCTGATCAACAGATAGAATCTGTATACCCCTTAAGTCTTTGCCTAGGAGGCCTTCTACAAGACAGTAGCTGGGTGCATTTAACATCTGCCCAAGATGAGTATTTTTATCGAGACACCATCTCTAGCCTTTACTCAACCAAGAGCCCCAAGGCAGGGGGTGTTTTATATCGGAGTTGGCATCTCCTAGCCTTTGCCTAAAAAGGCGTATCCTACAAGGTAGCAGGACATGAAGCAGATTGTACTGGGTTACATGTTACCAGTAGCAGGATAACCTGATCTGACAAAACATATTACAAATTTTACAAAACATATTACAAAAATAGTTATTTATTTAAACAACCATGGCAACCATGATTTATACAAAAAAAAAATTTGGTTTATGAATATATTTATGTTAATAAAAAGAATATTAACAATATCTTTCCTTATAACATAAAAAAAAATATATCATTTTCTTGATGATATTTTTAAACAAAAAATAATACTATTCCTGGGACAGGAAGTTTCCATCAATTTATACCATCTTCTCATTCAATTATAAAAATAAAAAGGGTACCTGATGATGATGATTTTGCTCTAACATTTGACTTCCTCAAAAAACAAAAATATGAAATTATAAAAATTGACAATCTTATGATGTCACAATATCTATTTTGCAAATGCGACAATTTTTATTGACTTGGTATGGTTTCTGAAGTTGATAAAGAGAATGATGATTTTATGGTAAAGTTTATGCATCCACATTATCCAAGTCCATCGTACTACTGGCCAATTTAGGTTCTAGTAGAGAAATATGACTGAAAATTGGTACCTGACCACTTTTAAAGGTGTAGAATACAAAGATGAATAGAAATTAACCCAATTCCTAATATTTTATAATAATTTTTGAATTTTAAAATGTCAACAGTCCTTTTTTTTTTTGTAACCATAATTTGCATTTCACTTATTTCTGGAGTTGCCTTACTCTCATTGTGAAATAAGATGTTTTGGAAAAGTTTAGAACTCTGAAAGAAAATAAAAAATTATATTGCTTTGCATAACTTGTATATTTATGATAAATATTTTCAAAAGTATACATGGAAATATAATTTACTATACAACACATTGAAAAAATAATTTCTTTTTTTATTATTCTAACAATTAGGTATTATTTCAAAATATTGGTTGCATACTAAAATTTTAGGTTACATTCTCAAATATTGTGTTAAAAAATAAGAAACTAAAATGCAAACTTTTTTGAAAAATATTAAAAACCTGCTTTATTAAAAAAAGCTCAAAAATAAAAATGAAAAGGAATAACCAAATTTTACTAAAATAGAAGCTTATATCATTTAAATAATGAAAGTAAAACATTATTCAACTTTCACTGAAAAAATAAAACTTGTTCAAATAGAGTTTCATCATCTTTTGAGATTTGGTACTGACATCCAGAAGATGTTGAAGGTGTTATAACAAGAGAAATGACATTCATTCTTGACACCCAGCTATTATCATCCCGCTTTTTTATAATTTCATATTTTTGTTTTTTGAGGAAGTCAAATGTTAGAGCAAAATCATCATCATCGGATACCCTTTTTATTTTTATAATTGAATGAGAAGATGGTATAAATTGATGGAAACTTCCTGTCCCAGGAATAGTGGTTGCTATTAAAAGTCTATCAGTAAGTTTACTTCTGACTAACTCCATTTTTTCAGAAGTGACGTACACAAATGTCATCCCACTGATTGACTTTTGACAGTATTCAAACATTGCTTGAGAAGACAGCATATGACCTGTGATTGGACTCTGCAAGCTAGCTGTTGCAACAAGCCTTTTAACAGTGCCACCTATTCCATCGCATGGAGATTTGCCATGGTTTATTGCAAAGAAATTCCAGATGCAACGAACAGAAAAATCTTGAGTGTGGTGACATAAATTGTAAAAATGTTTGCAGTTTTATACTGCCCTGCACAGCCATCAGGAAAATAATGAGTTTTTATAATTGTGGGATAAAGATGAGTTTTTATATGATTAATGGTTTTATGCATAACTTCGTTGATAAATCCAACAGCATGATTCAAATCATCTGAAATTGCACAAAATGAAGATATTTCCAATTTCACTTTCTTGTTGTAGATGACAATTGGATGAAGGTAACATTGACTCTTGCTCCAATGGTAACTCTGTATCTCGTCTTGTACTACAAAAGTGTAATTCTCCGCAAAATCAGCTAGTACAATAGCGTCATCAATACTAATTGTTTCTTTAAGATGTTTTTATTTGCTAGATTGTGATTTTGCTATAAATGAATGAGAAGTAATACTATCAAGTTTTTCACACAGGAGCTCTATGAATTCATTTAATGGAAATTTTATTGTTAATAGTTCAGTTCTATCTGTTGTTGTCCACTTTTTAAAATCCACTGACTGTTCATTTTTGTCACTGTCATATTGCTCTTTTGGATCATCATTTTGTGTGAGATACTGCTGGAAATAATATTGGGCTGCTTGTATGCTAGGACAACTATTGCATTGGTGAATCATGCAAACTTTAGATTTACTGCTGCAGACAATCTTTTCAATGATTTCATGGTAAGATATTTCAAGGCCTATAGCACTCAACATTAATTTAACATTTTGGTGCATTGTACACACACAAACAGAATGTGTACCTTTTGGACCAGCAAGGATGCACCATTTAGGCCAAAGGCTGCAAAATTTAGAAAATTATGGCCTGGGTACTTTGTCTCATATGCCACATTGAGCTCCTTTAAGTTATACAAAATCAATTTTTTTGACATGTATTTTTTTTTCCCAACACTTACATAGTCTTTTTTACCTGGCATTTGCCTTGAATACTTATCGCCACAGTAAAAAAGCTTTACAAGTTCTATAACATCTTTACTGACTCAATGCAGTTCAACCACATCAGGATATGCTATGATGCCTTTTTGGTCACGTAAAAACTTTGCATTTTTGTGTTTGGAAACTGAAAACTCTTTTGCTGCTTTTCTGATAGACCAAGACTTTGGGGTTAATATCAAAATTTGAAGTTGCTGCCTTCTGTTAGAAACCTTAAGTTTTTCTTTCATGCATTCTACAAGGAAGTCTAGATCGCCAGCTTTGGTTTGAATTTCCTTTAGAACTTCATTTTTGGGGCAACAAGATCGGATTCAGTAACATCCAGAGCAGTTGCAAGCTTCTTAATAACTGCTTCTTCAACTTGCTTTATCTTTCTCTTTCCAAGTGAAGGCTTGTCAGAGGTTTTGGGTAAATAAACTTTTAGAGGAGACACTTCAAGTTTGCATAAACTACTGTTGAGCAATGATCTTGTTGATTCCAGTATAATTTCTTTTTCCATATTATCTTCAGTTAATTTTATCTCCAACTTGTTCTCTTCTGATTCTTCACTTGATGCTAATTTATGTCTGCATTGTGGACAAAGTTTTTCACCTTGAACTACGAATTTGCCTTTACTGCATAGGTACTTTGCTGTATCCAAGTTGATTTCACGAAGAATACCTAAAAAAAGGGAAGAACTCTTTTAAAATGTGTAAAAATTTTAATAAAACCTTAAAAAGTTTAAAGTTGTATCACATTTAATAGTGCACTTTCATAAGTCAGCTAAAAGGTTAAATATAGCTAAAATAGAATTTGGCTGCCAATAATTTCATTATTGTAACTTACAACATTTTCATAAAACTAAAAGTTATGATTATTATAAATACATTTTATAAATTTGTTATGAGTATTAAATGGATTGCAGCACCGTGTTAATTTAGTTGTATAACACTTCAAATAAACATCTTTATGATGGAGACAAGTTGTTGGTTTGACATTTATTATTGAGAGCCCAGTCCTCCACATTAATATTTCTCTTTCATATTTAGGAATATCTTCAAAAGGTTCAATTCCCAGCAACAATGTATATGTTGTGAGATGACATTTACTTTCTAAGTTGATTCCAATGGAGCACTACTGGCTGTTTGCCATGATTAAGAAAGTGAATTACCAAACAAGATTTAATAATTATTTAATCTAAAATTAAAATAATTTTTTTTATTGAAATTTGTTATTGTTAACTGTTGTTTCAAACTATATTTAGACAACATAACTGATGTCCCAAAACTATATTTAAACATCACAGCAGGTGTTGCAAAACTATATTTTTCATGATAATTCACTTCACAAAACTTTACTTATATATCAAAACCAACCTTAATAAATTGTTTCTACACACCACAATTGAACTCATGAGAGTCAGGCAATTTGTGAAAATGTTACCTTGTTTTATGGTTAAGTAATATTATACCATTTTAAAATTCAAAAATTATTCTAAAATATTAGGAATTGGGTTAATTTTTCTTCATCTTTGTATTCAACACCTTTAAAAGTGGTCAGGTACCAATTTTCAGTCATATTTCTCTACTAGAACCTAAATTGGCCAGTAGTACGATGGACTTGGATAATGTGGATGCATAAACTTTACCATAAAATCATCATTCTCTTTATCAACTTCAGAAACCATACCAAGTCAATAAAAATTGTCGCATTTGCAAAATAGATATTGTGACATCATAAGATTGTCAATTTTTATAATTTCATATTTTTGTTTTTTGAGGAAGTCAAATGTTAGAGCAAAATCATCATCATCGGATACCCTTTTTATTTTTAAAATTATAATAAAAAGTATCGCTATAAAATCTATAATAGAGAATAGCGGCCAAATAATGAAATTTTCTGTCTAAATTTCAAAATGACATATCTTTATTATGCTTTAAGTAACCAAAACCATCTTTTTTATAAAGATAGCCTAGGATCACCTACTTCATTTGAAAAAAAAAATCAAATCCATGAGACTTGGGCAAATCTAGGAATTAATAAAAGCGCAACCCATGGTAATAGAACAAAAAATTTGACTGACCATTTTAAAATAAAAAAATAACTATTGAAAAATTTAAACCACTATTTTATCTACATTTTTGAATTCAGCACCCTCAAAAATGGTCAGGTACCAATTTTTAGCCACATTCTTCCACTAGATCTTAAATTATTCAATTAATAGTACTACTACAAAGTTCATAATGGCAGAAGTGGAAAAAAATAGGGCATTTTAGGCTGAATTTCAAAATGTCATAACTTTTGAACCGTTTGGATTTGGGAGCTCAAACTTTACTTTTTTTTTTATATATTGATAGGTACCACTGGTTCAACTTTGAAAGCAATCTGAGAGGGTGACCAAAAAATTTCAATTTTTTGTCCCACTTTTACATGGAATTATCTAATATATACTTTGCAACTTTTAATTCAAAATCCTATAAATTCTTTTTTTTATGTATATTTAACAAAAGCTAAAGAAAATCCTACAGTTGACATGGTTATAAAGTTGCACACTCTCTTGCACATTATAAAGTTGCACATTCTCTAGCACATGATAAAGTGGCGCACTCTCTTGCATGTAACTTTTTAAGAAACACCAGTTCCTGTTTTTAAAAATTTACAGCAGATCATTTTAAAATAACCTATTTAAATGTTATCTGATTATTTTGTGAAGAAAATGAAATTTATAATTTTTAATGGTTATTTTTATTATTAATTTTATGAAGTTTTTTTTACACAAATTAACTTATTATTATAAAAAGCAATGCACCTGCTGCAGATGTTTTAAATTTTTGAATTTGGTCATCTGAAGTAAAAAACTCATTTTGAACTGTTATATTAACAGTATATTCAGTGTAAGGTTCCAGGTTGTTTATTTCATACATAGTGAGAGATGAATTTAATGCAATATTTATGGGGTTGGAACCACTATACCAATATGATAAACACAGTTTTTTTAGGACACCATTGCCAAGATTTGTTGGAATTACATAAGATATCATGGCAGATCGAGCTGTAAGATATATGATAGAAGCTTCAACAGCATCAGGTTTACCTAATAAAAAAATTGTGAAAAAAGCTAAAAGTAAAATAAATATTTAAAAATGTGAAACAAATAAACAAATATTTCATTAAATGGTTAACAATAAGCATACAAAAAATACTTATATAAAACTAATAAAAATAAAAATAAAAAAATAAACTTCTGTAATTAGTAAACAATTAACATATAAATCTTAGTTAACAAGAACAACTTTGAATCTTGCTGGTGACTTTTTTTGCAACATTCAAAAATAAATTTCAACATTTTAATCAAAATATAAGACTTATATATTCAGTTATTGACAATATTTATATATTCAATTATGTATTAAGAGTATTCAGTGCATTAATATATACTGACAGTGAGCTGTAAAACAAGACTTAATCAGTTGTGAATAAATTAAATAGTTTCCTACATCTTCTAAATGTTGCTCAAAGAGTTTAATATTGAAATGCTAATATTATACACAATAAGTTTAAGAATAACAATGATATACTTAGTCAATAAACTAAAGGTTATAGTTTAGATGATATGCTTTACCTCCCACAACATATTATTAGGTATAATTAATTATAATATTACCATAATTAACATAATTAATACTCTTTGCCTTATGTTGAAGGAGCAGTGTTCATTTTTCTTGGTTAAATGGAGTGTTTAACTCCTTTTATAAGAGCATATTATAAATAGGTAAATTTTGAGGCATAAGAAATGTATGTACATTGATATAATCTTTTTTAGATAAAAAGGATTGTATCAAATGTAGAGAAAAGAAATTATTTTACATTTTAAAAACCAGTTGCAAAATAAACATTTTACAACATTTCTATATAGTTTTGAGGATTTTCAATTGGAATAGTTTTTAGAATACTATTTGGAAGGGTTGTTCAGTACCATTACCCTAGTGGTTTGTAGTTGTCAAAACTGAACTTTAATTCGTAAAAGTATGTTTGAAAACTTCCCTGCTTACTCACAAAATCAAGCAGAAAATAGTTTCCTGGTAAAAACCAGTTTATTCGGCCAATGTAATTTGTTATGAAAAATTATTGCACTACACCTCCAAGTAATCTTACAAAATGCTTTTGGAAGAACTTCCATCACCATCATATTCTTTATTAAATAAAATATAAAAAAATGTATAGTAAAATAGATGTAGTAAAATCTGAAAAATTGTAACTTGAAAGTGACAAGTTGTCACAAGATGTCTGTATAATTTTTGATGAAATGTATTTACAGAAATGTGCAGAATACTCTTAATTTAAATAAATTTTTGTGGGGTATATATATTATTGGGTATAATATATGTGTATATAATATAAAAAAATTTAAAAACTTTACAGAAGTGTTGTTTGGTTTATGATAGTTTTAAAAATTAATAGAGTTGGTTTGAAAGATGAGATTGAATATTGAAACTTTATATATTTCTTTTATTAGTGGTTTTGTTGTGAGAGCTATTGTGTGTGATAATCATGCAAGTAATGTTTCTGCGTTTAATAAACTATCAGGATATAAATATGGCTTTGATAGCCTCTCAATTTTATTCAACTGCAGAAAAGTTTATTTATTCTATGATGCTGTGCATTTAATTAAAAATGTGAGAAATAACTTGAGAAATTACACACAAATACACCCTCTAGACATAAACGGCAATAATAAACCATGCAATTCTTGTTAAGTTCAAATTAACTAAAAACAAACTTATTAATAGAAATCTATGTGTGTAGAAATAATCTAGCCATCTAATTGGCTGACACTAAGACTGCATGGCACAGTTAATAGCTTGTGACTAAACAGCAAATTATTGTTCAAAATTTTCAGTTAATAACAAAAATTTTCCAATTTTTATTTTGTACAAATTTTTTATAGCGCTTGTGGATTATTTTATAGCCTTAGTTTGTATTTATAGCAATTGTGGAATATTTTTTGCCTTAGTTTGTATTTATAGCAGCACTTGTGGATTATTTTACAGCCTTAATTTTTATTTTTTTTTTAGATGCCTGAAGAAGTAATTTATTTTTTTTTTAGTAATTTTTTGTTATTTCTTCTCTAATAACATTAAATGTTTCTAATGTGTTTTACTCTTGAACTAAACTTTTTTTAGTTAAAAAAAAAAGTTATTATAAAAGTTTTTTAACTTTAAGGAGTTTGAAATTATTTTGCATGAAAACTTGGTTTTGATTAATTAGCTTAAGTTGAGCTTACTAAGAAGAAACAAAGCTTCATCAAATAAAATTTCAATTCTAATTCTATTTTATTCACTAAACTTACTAGTACAGGTTAAATTGAGATTACTAAAAAAAATGTCATTTAATGAAATTGTACTTCATTACTAATTCTATTTTATTGGCTAAATTTACTAGTACACCAATTCCTGAATTTTCATTTACCAAACTACAAGTAAATGAAAAAGTTAGTAAATTTAAAACTGAAAATAGAAACATTTAATTTAAATATTTTATTCTGAAAAATTACAAAGTCTTCAACTATTCTAATATTTGTAAATAAAAAAACACTTACTTATTTCAAATACATTTATGATAAGAGTGTCAACACCAACAACGTTATATGCCTGACATTTATAGTCTCCAAAATGGCTAGAAGTTGGCATTTGAAAGGTATATGAAAAGGTAACAGAATTTTGATGACCCAAAGGATTATTCCATCTGTATGTAGGTTCTGGAAAACCATCAGCTATACAAAGTAATGTCGTCGGTTTTGGATTATTTATGTAAGAACCAATTCTTATTGTTGATTTTTCTCTGTTAATTTTAGGTTCATCTACAATAAAAGTATTTAAATTTATGTTATATACAATAAAGGTTTATAATTTAAAACACACTAATATATACATATATTAGACCTGTTCAATTTTTATGTCATAAAAAAGTTTGACCAGAGGTGCACAAAATAAGCCTATTTTTTAATAAGAATTTTTTGTGCTTTTTTTTTTCAGATTTACCCCCATCAAGGCTGCAAGCAATCACTATTAAGTTGGGAGAAACTAAAAAACAAAGAATACACTTAAAGAGCAAGAAAACTGTTGACAGAAGACTTGAAAAGTTGTAGATTGTATGAGTCAAGAAAATATGAGGATGGAGGAGAGTTCTAAGGTGTTAAAGTGCCAAAAAAAACTAGACAAAAAAACTAGAAAAAAGTTTTTAGAGCATGCAGGGACAGATACAGTAAAAAAAATGAGACTTTGCTAAATGATGAGTCAAGCAACTTTATAATGATGCAACTTTATAACAATGGGAAAGAGGCTTGAGCTTAGCAGATAGAGCAGGTCCAACTATGTTTACAATGCATTTCTGGACCCTGTTTAGAAGAGAAAGAGCATCATTAGAAAAACATGCTAACACTATTCCATACAGGGGCAAATAAGAGGTTTCTAGAGGAAGAGAATGGAATCATGAGTAAGAAAATGAAACATTGATAAACAACCTTAACAGATGCTAACTATGCATTGTGCATACATGGTTTCCATGAGTGTAGTTAGTAGTTAAGGATAACCCGTGAAGATGTAAAGAAAATGACTCATCGAGAGGGCTGCCACTCATTAATATAGGAATGTTGACAGTATTGCAATAGTTGTTTGCAGTAAACAACTGACTTTTATTAGAGTTAAAAATCACAAGCCATCACAAGCTATCGCAAGCCCCAATCTGTAACAGAAGTGCAACCAGATTTAGTATCAGCTGTCTGTTCTAAGCGATTGAAAAAGAGAATACTTTTTTTAAAGACAGAAGTATAAAGTTGTAAGCAAATAGAGCCACTTTAGATGTAAGGTTCTCTGGAAGATCATTAATGTAGATAAGAAACAAAACAAGACCAAGAATAGAACCTTGAGGTACCCCAGAAGTTACTGGAAATAAACATGTTAGCTTTCGAGGATGACTTTAATAAAGCGGTTAAGAAGAAATGATTTGATAATCTCAAAAACTTTTCTAAATATGGAGAACACCAGCATTATAAACTTTATCGAAAACTTTATATATGTTAAGAGCTCTAGCCTCGCCATCTCCATCTAATGCACAATAAAATCTTTCAGTCTCCGCAGGTAGCTGAAGAGCAAGAGGATCAAAAATCATATCGATTGTCTGACAGTAAGTTATTCGACTCAAGAAGGGATGTCAGAAATTTATTGATCAAAGATCTAACAGGTAGAGGTTTAGATTACTAATAACAGATAGAGGACTGATCTAACGATAGTTGGAGGGGTCAGAGTTTTTAAAGATTAGAACCACAATGCCATTTTACATTAGGCAGGAAAACAAGATTTAGTCAAGTACTTACTAAATAGTTTAGAGAAAATTTAAGAAAGTTCTGGAGAACACTTTTGTAAAACTATGACAGGAATGTTGCAAGCTGTAGAAGAGTTTAACTGAGATACAATTTCAGCAACGGAATCTGGAGTGATTTAAATGTCTAACAATTGGTTAAACTGTTTAATTGGAATTGAAGGAAGAGTATGGGCATAAGATTTAAGAGTTGAATTAGAAAAAAAGTTCTTTGCAAATAATTCTGCTGTATCCTTAAAAAAGGTAATAAGATCAGATTAAGAAATTAAGAGATGGAATGCTAGACCTATCTTTGTTAATGACGCTGTAATAAATAAGCCAAGCATACCTATTGGAGTCTTTGCCAATCAACCATCAATACCCATCAATACTGAGATCCAAAGAAGAAACAAATGAACTCAAATTAGTCTCACAAAAAGCAAGCAAGTCTGTTTTGCAAGAGGTAAGATTCAAATGATGGAAGGTTACTTTGAAGTCCACAAATATTTGTAATTGGTATATTGAAACAGTTAAGTGGTGGGCATGATTTTTTATGTTTAATATTTAGGGTTACTTTGGGCATGATTTAAACTTAAAGAGAATTTGACTCATTCATAGATAGAGCACAGCATCCTAAGCAATAAGTTATGCAGTTGTCTTAGTCCGACTAATTAACTTAAGTCATAACTTTAGTCTCCTTATGTGGCCTTGACAATGCTTACTAAAAGAATTAACAGGGACATTATCCATGCACAACATGGGGCTGCTAATATTCAGATATCTTATAGCTGTTGATGGAATCAACCTCTCTCTTAAACCTTATTACCAGCTGGTCTTAGAACCATTAAACTGAGTTTTAGAGTTGTATTCTCATTAGGAGGTAACAGAAAAGGTTGCATAGCCACTATCAGGGTTGGGGTCAAATACATTTGATCAAATACAAATAAAAATACAAATGCATTAATTTTAGATTTTCAAAAAATAATTATCAAATACAAATTCAAATACAAGTACAAATATGTATTGTGAGTCAAGAAGATCCAGCATTCATCATCCTAGGCAGGAAACAATGTAACACAGGTTTACATCTACAACAGCTTAGCATAATTAGAAAATTTGAACATTTAAAAAATGTGTTAAAAAAACTTATCTAGACTAAACACAAGAGAAAACTAAAAGGAATTAACTAGAACTAAAACAAAAAAAATAAAACATATAAACAATAAAAAATAAAACCTAAAAAATGAATACACAAAGATTATTTAAACCAAGTTTTTAATTTGCAATAAAAAACTTCAAACTTTGTATATTTGAAAATGTGTTCATAATATTTTGGGAAACCTTTATAAAATAAAAAAACAACTTTCATTGTTTAAATAATTGTTTAAAAAATTCAATTTAAATTATATTTGTTTATTTTACTTATTTAAAATAGTTAGTTTCCATACAAATATAGGAAAATATTACTAAGTTACAGTTGAGCTAATACAGTAACTAAAACATCTCCAGCTATGTAAACAACAAATATATATATATATATATATATATATATATATATATATATATATATATATATATATATATATATATATATATATATATATATATATATATATATATATATATATATATATATATATATATCTTCTATAGCCAGTGGTCTACACTGGATTTTTAGATGTTTTGTGGGTTTGTGCAAACTCCAAACTTTTGTATATTTATACTTATATCAAAAAAGAATGTTTTGCAAAGAATTGGGGTGATTGGAGCCTGGGAACAAAAAAAACCCTAATTTTTGGGCCCACCCAGCCCTTAACCTGGGAGCAACAAGTTTATAAAATATTTTCATCAACAAATTTCAACTTTCATGCAATAATCTCTTATTTTTCAAAAACTATGACCATATAAAGTTTTAACCCTCAATTTGAGGGGGCTATAAACATTGCAGGCTCATAAAAACTGAACACTAAGAGATTAATGCATGTAACTTGAAATTTGTTGATGAATATGAATTTAGATAAAAATAGTAAAGAAAATATTTTATAAATTCGTTGCTCCCACATTAAGGGCTGGGTAGGCCCAAAAGTTTTTTGATACAAGCATAAACATACAAAAGTTTGGAGTTTGCACAATGCCTGTAAGTGTCAAAACTCGAACATCTAAAAATCCAGTGTACACCACTGATAGGGTATTTAGATAAGCATTTGCTCACTTTTTTTGCTTACCTTTATAACATAAGGTGTTTTTAGAAAAAGAAAAAAAAGAGAAAAATAATGAAAGAAAAGATTGCTGCCCCATCCCAAACCCTCAGTTGATGTAGCAGCACTCTGCTGTGAGTCAGGTTACTTGTCAGTCGATGTATGTACTGAAGCCCCCAGCATTTCAGTGTGATGTCAGAGTGCTCATCTAAACAAGCAACTCAAGTTATATATATACATACATATATACATATATATATATATACATATATATATACATATATATATACACACATATATATATATATAATAATATATAATATATATATATATAATAATATATAATATATATATATATATATAATATATATATAGTATATATATGTGTATATATATATGTATATATATATATATGTATATATATATATATGTATAGTATATATATATATATATATATATATATATATATATAGTATATATATATATATATATATATATATATATATATATATATATATATATATATATATATATATATATATATATATATATATGTATACCAATTAATCAGCATCAGAATCAGCTTAATTGTCCACTTTTTGCACAATCAGAATCTACATCGACCTTTAACCAATGCCATTTTAATATTTCTATCTTGCATTATGAAAATAGTTAAATAATAAATAAACTAAAATTTATGCAATACTTAGAACTATTTAGAGGAAT
This sequence comes from Hydra vulgaris, assembly GCF_038396675.1. Lineage (NCBI taxonomy): Eukaryota > Metazoa > Cnidaria > Hydrozoa > Anthoathecata > Hydridae > Hydra > Hydra vulgaris. The sequence continues at coordinate 11,896,298 of NC_088933.1, forward strand.
TGGTGGCACCCCGGGCAAATGTAGTTGCAGCGCCCTCTCCCTCCAGTTATAATCGCATATATAAACTTTTTGTGCTGCAACCAATACTTTAATACTTACATCACCTACCACTCTACCATAAAGATAAATACAAATACATTCGAGCAATTCAAGAGTGCTTCTAATGGTAATAGTGTTGGTAAAAAAACAGTAGCAATCAAACTGACGTGTAGATTTTTCTTTGTTCAGTTCTTCTCCATTTTTATCTGAATTGTTTTTCACAGTCAGGTGTTCTAGTAATATTTTATAATCCTCTTTAAGTTTGTCCTTTGGTGGTAATTTTTTCAGGTCAAATAGGAATCCCCACTTTAACTCATATTTGAAGAACTTGTTTGTTCTGTCTTCTAAAGATAATTAAATTATGTCAATTAGGGGCAAAAAATATCACTTTTGAAAGACTTTTTTGTGCTAGGGAAGTGGCCAACGTTTGATTGATGCAGAAAAAGTTGTATAGATTCTCTAAGAAACTCCAAACAGCAATATAAACTTTACCAAATGATTTAGCCCTATCTGATATAACTACGCTCTAGCTATGGCAACCAAAGGGTGTAAATAAAGCATAAGGGTTTTTTGCTAAAATTTGAGCATGAATACCTTTTCAGATTGCAACCATATTAGACCCGTTGTTATAGCCTTGACCTCTACAGCTGTTTAGGTCTAGCCTATAAGACTTTATTTCTTCAATTAGAAGGTTAAAATGAGCTTTAACAGTTGACTATTCACACACTTCATATCCAATAAACCTTTATTCGATGATGAAAATTGCTTTATTTTCTTTATGAACATAGCAGATGGTTAAAGAAGTTTGGCCTTTGTGACTAAGGTCTGGAGTGCAATCCATAATAAATAAAAAATGCTTTCGACACTTTACCTCATTCACAATAGCCTCTTTTACATGCGAAGCTAAGAGGTTAATTACCTCATTTTAAATAATGACACTTGGCATTTGTGAACATCTTTCTCCATCTTCAATTCGCCGTAAATCCTCCATCAAAATTGGATCAAAATTGACCAAATAATTTGATAAGACCAAGAAAGTTCCCATTATTTTTAATGTACAGCTTTAATGAGCTTCCAAGGAATGCAATATTATGTCTGCCAAGTACATAACCATTGACACTATTGTTTCATTGTTAATTTTTTGGATAAGACCTTGATCGACAGCTTGTTCATTTTTTATCCTGATTGTTGCTTCGATCCATTTCTTATAACAACTGAAATGAGATAAAGATGCCGCTTTTAGGCTTGCTCTGTGAACTTTTTCCAGTTGTTGAAACCTTCTTTTTTCCCAAAATATGATTTTAGAGTTATGTCAAACAGATGAAAAGGAAGACAAATAAGCTGAATCAATTTTTAGAGAGTAATTAAGCCATCTCTTTTTACTTGTTCATCATTTCTTGCTACCCTGTATTGAAATTCACTTGAGAAATGACATTTTTTTGGTTTTCAGATATTTTTTATTGCTCTTCAGGAAAAGTAATGGACTCATTTTGATGATGCAGTTTCTCTCTTACAGTCAGCCGTTCCGGCCAAATGGAATTGTCATTAGATAAGAATCTGCAGTTGTCATTTCTGTGCGAAAAATCAGTTAATTGTAAAACTATCATCTGTTTCAACTATTATAGCCTTTAAATTACATTCAGGTTCTTTATTTTGTCTTTGATGCTTCTTGAGATTTTTGGCTACAAATGTCCAGGGATGAAGTTGATAAACATGTGGCAAAACTAGCTGAAAAAGTTGAACTACACAATAGAGGCTTACTTGCATTATCTTCCTCATGGTTAGATTAAGACAGAGTGGAGGTCTCACTAGATGTTTTTAAGGAGTTTTCATCACACAAAATGTTTGATTCACAAGGTTGTGAAGAACTTGGAGAAAAGAATTTATTAGTTATGGCGCTTTATTTATAATGGCTTTATGGGCTGCTTCACAGTCCTTGGCTAATTTTTTTCTTTGAAAACCTGGTTTTTTTAACATTTTCAATAAAAAAATATTCAAATTCAAATTAAGTAATAAAAACAGTGTAAAACTTTGTTTTCGTTTCTGGAAACATAAACTCTTCATAATGTAAGTCTTTTAATTCATCATTAAGGTCACTACTGATTACAGTTTACAACCCTTTTTATTACAACATTTTTATTTACTTACTTTCTTGTTGGTTTATTTATTTTATTGTCTGCGCAAAACAGACATGAGTTCAGCGTTAATAGTTAAAATTATTTAAAAAAGTAATTAAAACAAACAACGCAAAAAAAATCTTTACATAAATAACAAAAATTGCTAAAAAAACTTCTCAAAACAAATTTTACTTAGATTAAAATATTAAAATGCTATCGGTTGGAAAATCGGTAAATTAATAAAAACTGATTCCGATTGTGCAAAAAGTGGCTGATTAAGCCAATACTGATGCTGAATAATCGGTACATCACTAGTACATACATTGACTGAAATAGGGAGAACATGTGAGGAGTGCTGCTACATCGACTTAGGATTTTGGCTAGGGCAGACAATCTTTACATTATACCTTGATTTTTGTTTTACACTCAATTTATTTTAGATTTAATTAGGGATCCTACCTAATTACTACAGTGAAAGGATCTAATTTACTGTTAAAAAATTTTCAAATAATTCTTACTACTTACATTGAATTAAAACAAAAAATAATTCTTACATTGAATGATGATTTGAGATGTGCAGTTTATACTGCCAGCATCATTAGTAGCTAAGCAAATGTAAGCACCTGCATGCTCTCGCTTTGCTGATAACACTTCAAACTCAATTTTATCAAGTGCATTAGAAAGAGTCATCCCATCTTTCACTAATGTTAGGTTTGCTGCAGGTTTAGCTTCTGCACCACAAGAAAGTAAAAATTTGTCACGCTCATTAAAAGTATATACTGGTTGCAATTTGGTAATGAAAACCGGAAGAGCTGAAGAAAAAAATATATCAAATTCAAAACAAAATTCAAAACAGTTAAATACTATAAATTTTTTTATGTATTGTATAAATATTATGAAAATATATAACAGTTTTAATACTTATTTTTTATAAATGGAAAAAAAAGATTAATAATATTTGGAAAAATAATTTTATGTTATAAAATGAAAATGTTAATAACAATTAAAACTATAATTAACAATTATGAACAAAAAAAAATTTTTTTTCAATTTGTTTTCAATAATAGATTAAACAGATTTTCATTTTGTTTTCAATAATAGATTAAACAATATGTTTTATATTCATGCATTTTTAATTCAAAAACAATAGCAATCATATTTGTTTCAAAATTTCAATATACAAAACATTTATAAATGATTTAACAATAATATTATGTAAAATATTGGACAACATTGTACTTGAAAAACATAGCTGATATTTTTTGATATACAATTATAGTAATCCACATATTTTGAAATTGTTATAGCATAATATAATCTATCCAAATCATCACTTTCTTCATTCTACCCTGTGTATTTTTAGATACCAGGGTTAACAAAATAAACTTTTTACTAAGTAGTTACAATGTTGTGATGAGGGGGGAGGGGTTAAAAATGGTGAAAAATGGTGAATTAATTTATGGACAATCCCTTACTAATTTTTTTTTTTTTAAATATCTTTGCTTCCAAAAAGGTTACAAGCAACCACTAATTAGAGTCGTAAGAAAGTGTCGAGCTTGATAAAGAGATGCAACCTTAACAGATACTAATTTTGCAATCAATTTGATAAATGGTTTCCAAGAAAGATCGGAAGTAAGAGTTAATCCTAGGAGATGAAGGGTAGATGACTCATCAAGTACATTACCGCTCATAAATATAGAAAGAAATCTAAATTATTGCAATAATGATTGGCTGAAAAAAATTGAGTTTTATCAGAATTAAAGTTCACCAGCCACTGTGAGCCTCATGCTGTAGCAGAAGTGAGGTTCTTTTCAAGCTTAAATTCCCCCTCTAAGCAATCAAATAGTGTTGGCTTCTTATCATGACAAGAATAAATTGTAGTATCATCAGCGAACAATGCCACCTTAGATGTGAGAATGTCTGGAAGATCGATAATGTAAATTAAAAAGAGTATAGGGCCAAGGATTGAACCTTAAGGAACCCCTGAAGTTACAAAATATGAAGAAGAGTGCTGTCCATCGAGGACAACTTTTATATTACGATAGGAAAGGAAGGATTCAAAGAAAGCATGTAGTGGAATGGAACGAGCAGCTGAAAGAGAAAACGGAGTTGGCAGTTAAAGAAGTAACAATTCCTTTCTCTGCGGTGAATATGGAGACCTTTGCTGTGCTAGGTATTACGACGCGGACTCAGGAGGCTGTGAGGAAAATTCGCTATACGGATAGTTACAAATCTATCCTGACTGAAGTACGCGCACAAGTTAACGAGTGGAGGAAGTGCTGCAAGCTAGTGATGAGAGTCAAATAACGCTTTTAGTTAACGCAGGCAGGGGAGCAGAATTACAACCTGCTGTGATTAATATAACTGATGAAACCGAATTAGTTACTGATGCTGATGAGGTAAAAATGGTAACATTGAATTCAACCAATGAAGAACAGCCTATCAATGCGCTGGTGGAACCGGCTGTAATTGAGGCGGACCTGGAAAGACAGGATGCAAAATTATATCTCGCATTGCTACATCAAAGCAATTGCACAAACGAAGCTGACCATTGCATATAGCAGGGGAGAAGTTGATTGGTGTAAGACGAAAAGCAGGCTTTTTAGAATCTCAAGACATGCCCGGGGTTTAAGACAACCTCAAAGGGTGGAGAATTGGGAGTTTCCAGAGAGATTCAGACCTAACAGGAACCTTCGTAAATGGAGGAAGCTTTCATTCTTGCAAAGTTGCTATCGAACAAGGAAGGAAACTGTTAGTAAGATTCTTGATGGTACTTTTAAGGACACACCAGAGGAAGAGCCCAGAGCCCAGAGTTGGAGGAAGTACAACGTGTGTACGTTGACTGGCTAGAGGTAAGAACTCAGCTGGATACCACTAGGACAGGGTATATAGATGAAAGATTCAACTTAGTAAGCTATGGTCGCATTGCGATCAGGGAGGTACAAGATGCAATCAGTGCAAGCAAGAAGGATGCCTCAGGGGGTCCGGACGGCTTGCTCCTACAGGATATGAAAAAGGCGAGCCCACGCCAATTGTGTATTATCTTTAATATGTGGTACTTGCATGGAATCCCTGTAGTGGAAAATAGGTGCCGAACAATACTCTTGCATAAGGGTTGCGAGAAGCATCTAACATCAAACTACCAAACTGTGACGATTGGCAATACGCTGAATAGGGTGTACGCTAAGATCTGGGACAGACAGATCAGAAAAAACCTGCAAGTTCATGTGAGACAGAAAGCATTCATCCCGCTGGATGGGTGCTTTGAGAATGTAAAAACCATCCAATGCATTCTCTAGTCTTACAGAAGGAGCAGGCGGGAACACAATGCCATATTTGTCGATCATGCAAAAGCGGTTGATACGATTTTGCACGACTCGATAGAGAAAGCATTGTTAAGGAAATGCATACCGCGAAGTGTGATAAAAGTGGTAGACAGTTTATATGCGGGAGCTGTCACAAGCATTACGGTCGCGAAAACAAAGACTCGACCTATATGTATAAATTCGGGGGTGAAGCGGGGTTGCCTGCTGTCTCCCTTGCTGTTCAATCTAGTAATAGATGAACTAGCTGAGAGATTAGAAGCAACTGGCTGCGGTCTAGAGCTAAAAGGTCACATCGTTTCTTCCGTGGCTTTTGCTGATGACTACGTGTTGTTGGCGAAGGAGTTGAAATAAATGTGTTAATGAACATGTGCAATACGTTCTTTGAGGAGAAGGGTTTAGCTGTAAACCCAGCAAAGTGTCAGTTGTTACGCACTTTGCCTGTAAAAGGCAAAGGGTCCATAAAAGTCCTTACGAGGACGCATAGATGGTGGAAAGTTAATAACCAGGATGTTGAAATCCCATCTATGACATACAAAAGTATTGGAAAATATTTTGGGGCAATGATTGACCCAGCTGGTAAGATTGCTCTTCCGATTGAGGAATGGAAGCTTTGGCTAACCAGACTAAGGGATTGTAAGCTCAAACCTGATCAAAAAGTGAAAGTGCTAAAAGAGGTAGTTTGAGAAAGGCAAAATTTGTGGGCTTTAATGCCTGCAGAGTCACTGACACTAGAGCCAAGTCATTCAGTGTGATGAGCATTAAAGTCACCAACAACAACAATATTGGCTGATGGATACTTAAGTAAATTATACTTTCTATCAATATTACTGCTTTAATTCATCAATTAATACATCATTATTTAATGTTCTGTATATAAAAACAATCTGTTCCGCTTTTACTACTCCCATCTTATTTCTTAACTTGGTTTAAACTATGGTTTAATCCAGCTTTAAAATATATATGTACATATATATATATATATATATATATATATATATATATATATATATATATATATATATATATATATATATATATATATATATATATAAATATATGTATGTATTTATTTTATATATATATATATATACATATATATATATATATATATATATATATATATATATATATATATATATATATATATATATATATATACATAAATATATATTTATATATATACATATACAAAACAAGGTCTTGTTTTAAATATATATATGTATATTTGAAACAAGGCCTTGTTTTAAATATATATATATATTTAAAACAAGGCAGTGTTTTGTATATGTATATATTTATAAAGCGCTCCCTTCATAAGCGAGAGGTTCCGAGTTCGATCCCCACCACGTCCCTGGTAGTACCGCGCTCAACTTGTTTGTCCGCGCATGGGCCTTGTTTGTCAAGGTTCGTGTTTTGGAGTTCTAGAGTTGAGAGAGGGTTATAACAACTATTAAGTAGCCTCCTCATCTGTAGTGGCCTTCTCAGCCTTGAGGAGGTGAATAACAAAAAAAAAATATATATATATATATATACATATATATATATATATATATATATATATATATATATATATATATATATATATATATATATATATATATATATATATATATATATATATATATATATATATATATATACTATAGAGTATTAATTTGTTACACTATATCTGTTAATGTAACAAATTATTACCCTATATTTGTTACATTAATTGAAGAGACCATCTGTAAACACGCAAAAATAAATATTTTTTTTTTTGCGCCATCTGCAAAAAGTCCCAAAAATAAAAATTTTGAGTTAATTCTATTTCCACATTCTATACACTGAAATCTATCATATATTTAAATATCAGATCAATTTAAAAATTTTTGGTCCAATAAATTGAAAAGAAAATATCAATTTTAACTAGAAGTAGTTGAGTTTTTTGTAGTTTTCTTAAAATCAGTTTATTTGGACTTAGTGCATTTTTGAAAATGCGCTCCTCAATTTATACAGCGTTTTCAGAAAAAGAAGAAAAAACAAAGAATAATGAAAGAAAAGATTGCTGCCCCATGCTAAACACTTGATCAATGTAGCAGCACTCCCTTGCAGCAGCAGGCTATAAGATAGTCAATGTATGTACTGAAGCCCCCTGCAACAGGCTATTTCAGTGTGACGCCAGAAATGTTATCTGAACATGCATTCATAGTTACATTAAGTATTTAAATGAAAGATATAGTTCTATTTGTAAACATAGGCCTACTTTACTTTTCTGCTGTAAATTTAAAAATACTTAACCTTCGAGCGGGTGCGCCAACATAAAATAACAGCTAAGTTTTAAATTTTCTAATAAAATGTCTACATACGTGCAGTTATAAGAATAACTCATATTTATTCCGGAAACAATGTTTATAGGGCCAGTAGAGACATGATTTGCTTTTTATGTCTCAATATCTACTCTGCAGTGCTCCATATGTGAATGAATGTGTTTTGAATATAGTTTACAATGCGCAACTGCTAGCGTAATTATTGCAATAATCTTCATATCAAAATTAATTAGATTAATTTTTTTTTTTTTTGGATAAATAATCTTGGAACAAACTTAATACTTTTAAATTTTTCTTGTAGAGAAGGTTAAATGTCACATAATAAAAAACCTCCTACAGAGGCAGGACTCCAAAATACTGTAGAGTGAAAGACGAAAGTGTTGATGAAAAAGTCGAAAGTGATAGTGAGTTTAGAGACAAGAATAATGTTAAAATAATTTACACTAATAATGTTGTTGTTATTTTCGGTGAACTTTACCAGCAAATTTGGTTTACCAAAAGTATTTTTAATTCCCTTAATAAAAAAATTTCACTAACTTATTTTAAAGTATAGTATTTATTATTTATTAATATGTAAAGTTTTTTGTAACTTTCCTAACTTAAGATAAACAGTAAAAATAGTTTTGAATAATAAGAAAATCCAAACTATAGAATAACTAAAGTCAATTAAAAAACAAAGTTTTATTTAAGTTTTGTATAAATAATCTTGCTTGTTAACAACAACTTTTTTAAACATTTAAAAAAAAGACAATGTTTTCAATCAACTTAATTCATTTCTTCTTTGTGCGTACTAATTACATTCATTAACATAATTAGAAGCATAGCATAATAAAACTTCATTAACAAATAATGAAATAGTATTTTATAACTAGTCAGATAAACTGTTTTGAATTTCCAAAAATCCAAAAAATGTAAAAATTTGATATTTCAATACTTTTTCAATATATTGCTAAATGTAGGACTTAATGAATGTTTCTTGTTGTAGATTGTGGTTTTGTTGTAGATTGAATGTTTTTTATCTTGAAATGTATGTAAAAATATAATTTTAACAAATATTTAGGTAAATTTACATTGTGTTCCGTTCTAGTGACATCAATATATATGTTGGTTCAAGAATATCAATCTCACAACAACTTGCACTTTTAAGAAATTTTATTGTTTAAGAGATGTTTGTTCAAATATCAATCCTATAATGCCTTGAAAAACTATTTTAGTTTTCAATTTGTGATTTAAGGTATGAAATGCTTGAAATGCTTATATAAAATGTTACAATATTATTAATTACAAACTTTTTTATTTATGAAAAGCTCAACATGACAACAAGGTTGATGAGGAATGTCCCCAGTCAATAATCTGGAAAAGGAAAAAAACTAAAGGAATTCACAAAAAAAAAATGTTTCTTAAAGATCAACTCGTAGAGAACAGTTCCTTGTAGGGAAAAGATGAAGAGGAACCAGCATCTCCTGAGAAAGTACATTATCCAGCATTATCTGTTTCTGAGAGGCAGATTTTTAAAAATGGCAATGAAACATTTAATTGCAATTAGTTAAACATTTAAGTTACTAGCAGAAAATATATTAAAAAATACTGTAATAAGACCAACTAAACTTTACAATAAGATATATTTCTGTCAAATGGGTGCTTATAACAAAAAAAGTTAAAAAAGTTTTAATAATTTTTAGATAATGTAATAAAAAAAATAAAAGAATGATGTAAGGAATAGGAAAAAGTACTGTGTAGAAGTAAAGTTTTTTCTACGGTCAGAATCAACATAACTTTAAGACCATAGCTAATTTTCTCTTTTAGACCAAACATTTAGGTTTATTTTTATTATTTGCATCAAAATCAGTTGGAATAAAAGTCATTTATGCCACCTTTAGATTATCATGCATTGAAGATGTTTTGTGTGATTTTGGTTGTATTCTCTCTAAAATTCTGTTTCCAAGGTGGGAGTTGGTTAGGGTGATACTCAGAATAAGGTTAAGAATTCTTTAGAAGGTAACAAGCTAAAAATAAGTGACTAAAATAGATACTAAAATATAAAAAATTAGTCAAGATTTACTTTTATCAAAACTTTGTATAATTGTTTATATTTTAAAAATATGAGCATTATAAAAATTGTTTCAAATCATAAACTTTATTAAAAGATTTTTCCCTACTGAGCACTTTTAAATATGCTTATATAAATTGTAATGAAAAAATCATAGCAGGTCAATATTATATTCTAAAGTAACCCACCTAAATTATAACAAACATTTGACATGAAAATTTTTTTATAGGCTTGTTTTGGTTATTGGTGATTTACCCTTCTACACAGAAGTTTGGAAATTAATAAACGCATGCTGCCTTCAGACAAGAAAGAAGATTTACTTTTTATACAGGACCAGATTGAGGACTGGAAAATGGTGATTGGAGAATTTGATGGTTGTTTTGAGCAAGTCAGTGAGAGTTAAATCAAAGAAGAGTAAGGAAACCTTTTCTCTACAGGAAGAAGCAAAAATATCAGCAAGTTTTTAACGTGAACATGAAGTAAGTTTTGATGATTGTGATATTGAGTGTACTGATCAAAGTTTGATAATGAAGATTTTGAGATCTCTCGTTCTAAGTAAAAGAAAGCTGATAAAGGTCAGATACTCATTCCTCCTAAGGATACAGTGTCAAAAACTGCTAGAACTGCAATTGGAAAGGGTATTTCTAACAAAAAGGCAAATCCACAACTTCTGCTGTTACCATTTCTAGTGAAAATATTGATAATATTACTTTGTCCCTCAACTCTGGTCACAGAATATCTGATAAAATCATATGCAGCTATTCTGAGATCTAACTTGAGAAAAATGTTTCGAAACACTGGCAAACCAATTGTTTTACATTTTGATGGAAAATTTATTGAAGATTTTACAAGTGCAACAGATGAGACAAAAGACCATCTGTGTCGTTATAAAATGCAATAATGAGACACATCTTCTTTGTGTACCACACCTAGACCATGAAACAGGAGAGACACAATTTTCAGCTATTCAGAAGTTATTGGATTGCTTTCAAATTGGTAATTTCCTTCACGATCTATGCTTTGACATTACTGCTTCAAACACTGGTTTTTCAGGATATCTTGAGTTCCAGAACTTTGTCAAATATGTTGATGTGGTCAACAACTCATCCAAAAGACCATTAAATCTCATTCAAGAAAATGTGGAGCATTGAACGGAAGCTACAGGACCTACTTCAAATGAAGTATGCCTAGAAAAAAGTTAAAGAGAAGTTAAAGAGTTAAAGTGCGTAAAAGGAGCCAACTACTGTCACTGCTCCAACAGTAATTTTTTCACAGCTATGTGTTGTAGCTATTTTTTGTTCGCATTTCTTACTTCAGTTGGATCTTCCCCTATTGATACCACTTTGTAAAATCCTCACCAAGTTTCTAAGACACTTCGAAGATTTAACTAATTTTAAAAACAGTTGTGTTGAAACATACACTTTTTTATCAATATACTCTAGTTCATTATAACATATTGTTATAGTGAATTTTCAAGATTCACTCCAACTACATAGGTCTCCTATATGAACAAAATTGTAATACACTATTTCATATTTGTTAATTAGGACTAAAATAGACATATTAAAAAAAAAAATTAAATCAATTAGAATATATCTACTATTGATACCAATAGTTATAACTTGGTATAAAATTGGTCAAAAATATCAAAAAATTTTATTTTATAAATTTATTTTATGTTAATATTAAAAAACTTGATATTAATTTTAAACCAGTGGCTTCCAGTTATTCCCAACAAAAAGCAAAAAAAAAATTATTTATAAATATGACATCTGTGCCACTCAAAATTCCGACATGACAAACAAAATGGATATTTCTTATATAAATATAAATATAAATGTAAATATAAATATATATATATATATATATATATATATATATATATATATATATATATATATATATATATATATATATATATATATATATATATGTATATCAGGCCTTGTTACGAGATTTCGCTGCGTAGCGAAAACGCGTAGCGCATTTCTAAGTAACTCAACTCAGCAAATATATTTTGCATCGTTAGAAGTTATATTGCGTCACTAGCGTCTTTTCAAGTACCGCATTGTAATTAAAGTTATTTTATTAACGCATTAAAAATCATACAAACAGTTTGTTTTTTTCTCACTATAACAAAAGTTACAAATAAAATCTAAGTTCTTATTAAAAAAATCATTTTTATTATTTTCTTCAAATATAAACTAAATTTTATTTTGAAAAAAATATTTTTTTCATGAAACGTAAAATATTTGTTTATTTTCTTATGATTTTATATTTGGTTTTTGGTTATTTTATTAACTGTTAATACATTTTTTCTTATTTAATTTGTGAACTCTTTTTAATAATGTTTTTAAACAATAAAGTTTTTTTTTGTTATTTATCAGTTACCGATAACATATTCGTGATCATAATTTATTTTCGTAAATTAAATGAACATCATTAAAACTTTACGTTATTGAATTAACAATAAACATAATATCTTATTAATAAAATATTTACATCAAAATAAATCGTGCATTTTTTAAACTTATTATGACTAAAAATAATTTTTATATTTAAAAGGAATTTATATATTTAATTCCTTAAGATAAAACTTAAAACACTTTTTTTTTTTAACTAATTTTTAATAGCAAAAAAAAAAATTATGAAACAAACTGTTTCTTTAACAAAAAAATCTATTATTTTACAATTGCGGTTAAATGCTTTTACTTACGACTTTATTTCTTCTGAATAAACGTCACGTTAACGGAAATCAAAAGATAATTTAAATATTCTGAAGATATAAGTTTTTGCGTAGCGCAAAACTGCTGAACGCGTAGGCAAATCGCCTTTTCGCAAGCAAAATGCGAGCTGCATAGCGCTTCTTCACAAGGCCTGGTATATATATATATATATATATATATATATATATTTATATATATATATATTATTTCCTCTATTTGAAAGTTAAATTCAGCATGACATTTTTTTTTTTAATTCTAGTTGAACTTTATCATATTATCCCTTGATCGTACTTTGGTTAAGTCATACTATTCACTAACTCATACAGTTTTCTACATTCTATTTATTAATGACTACTATATCTAAAATCAAAAACATCAAATAAAATTCAAAACGCTTGAATATCAAATACTTTTGTGTCAACTATAATTAAACAAACTAAATATTTTGACTGATATCTTTGAAATGGTCAAGCTTATATTGAAGCCTTTTTATTAAAAAGCTTAAAGCAAAACAAAACTAAAAATTAGAACTATAATAGAAAGATTCTATTACACTTCTAATTTTTATAAATACTATAAATACTAAGTCACCTAACCTCCTTAAGTCAGACATATATATTTATTAAGTATATAATGAAGTATTTAAAAAAAATTCACTTGATAATAATTAAATTGCACATTCAGTTTAAATTTGAAAGTAGTTTTCTGTTTTGTACAAACAATAAATGGAAAGTTTTATCTGCAAACTTGGAAATTGGGACAAGAATACTTAGTATAAAAAACCATGCGTTAAATATTTTTAATGACTAAATAAAGTCATTAAAAATGTTTTAAAATTTTAAACTTTAGTAATAAGTCAAATAAAAATCTATAAATAATTTTTTAAATAAAAAAAATTTCAAATAAATAATAGTCAATGAAGTAGGAACTTCCTTGCATGCTCTTTCTCATGTACATTATTTTATAAATATACAGAATCCCCTATCAACTTTATCACTTCAGTAATATGCCAGAGTACCAGACAGCTTATTTGATAACTATCATGGTAGTATTTGTGGAAAAGAGAAAGAAATGCAACCTTACAAAAATGGGACAGTGGCTCCAACTTAGCATATAGACCAGGTCTAAATACATTTACAATGTATTTTTGGACCTCGTCTATGAGAGATAGAGCATCATTAAAAAAATTAACCCAAACATAACAATAGTATTCCATACAGAGACATGAATGAGTGATTTATAAAGGTAGAGGAACCAGAATAATGTATCAGGTAATGGAATCAGAAGTAAGAAAATGGCGAGCACAATAAAGAGAAGCAGATGCTAACTTTACAATGAATTGTATATTTAGTTTCCATGAGATGTCAGTAGTGGATGATAATGCAAGAAGATTTAAAGTAGAGGACTCAGTGAGAGGGTTGCCACTTATTAATTTAGGAATGTCAAAATTATTAATAAAGGTTTGTAAAAAAAAAAACTGTTTAGTTTTGTTGGAGCTAAAACTCACGAGCCATTGCGAACCCCAAGCTATTACAGAAGAGAAATCACATTCAAGATTGATTATCTGCTCTAAGCAATCGAAAAGTAAAGACTTATTGTCAAGACAGGACTATAAAGTTGAGTGGCCAGCAAATAAAACCACTTTAGATGTAAGATTGTCTGGAAGATCATTAATGTAGATTAATGATCCTCCAGACAATCAAGACAAGTATAAAGTCTTGTGATACCCCAAAAATTCCTGGTAATGAAGAAGAATGTTGGCCTTTGAGGATAACTTTAACACTGCAGTTAGAAAAATGAGTTAATAATCTCAAAAATTTTCCCAGATACACCATATTAGAGTGTTAGCCAGAAAAATATATTTTAAAGCGTTTTTGCAATATTGGGAATATTTATTGATATTGATCTATTGGGAATTACGCAGTTGAACTAGCTCTATATTAACCTAAATGTGAAGCAAGTTTTAGAGAAGACCAGCATGCCAAACTTTATTAAAGCTTAAGATGTGTCAAGAGCAATAGCCCTTGCCTCTCCACCTCCATCTAATGTATGATAGCAACTTTTTGTTACAACAGTTAGTAACTCAGTCGCAAAACGAGAAGATCGAAATTTGTATTGACTGCGGGAAAGTTATTAGACTTAAAATAAGATGTTAGAAATTTGTTGATTAAAGACAATTTTATACAGAGGCAAAGTTTTTAGTTCTAGTTTTTATTCAGTAAATAATTTTAGTTCTAGTTTCTATTCAGTTCAATTTTTATTTATTGTATAAATTTTTTTATCTCATCTAATTTTGTTATAATATAATTTATTAATAATACAGGCATATATAATTTAAAAAATTAGAACTTAGTGCTACAAGCAAGCACAAAAATGAGAAAACTTAATTAAATGTAACATTATACACCCAGTGCTGTGGTTAGGGGTGCTAAGCCCCCCCTCATCCCCCTTAAATATCAAATAATTAAAAACATAAGAACAACCTGTCATTAGGGCTTCGAAATTTTAAAAAACTTCAATTATTATGTATATAAAAAAATAGCTTCTCAAATTTGGTAACAATAAAGAGTTATTATATTGACTTTAATAATTAATCATACATTTTGGAAATAATGGGCGTAGTGATTATACAGTTATCATCTAGACTAGATGACAATTTAGTTTTAAGAAAACTCACATTTCCACTGACGCTGACATTTGATTTCTCCATCCATTTGTAAGCAAGCCACAGATTGAAAAAAGTTTTTCAACATGTGCTTGAGTTGCAGGAGTTGCAATAATGGTGCAATATATGGGTAAACGCCACGCCTCATCTTCCAGAAATTTAAAGCCCTTTGGCACATAGAGCTGGTCCTATTATTTCAATAAAATATTTGTTGAGTTCATTTTGTGCTTCATTACCTGGAACAATTTTTATTTTATCTACTTGCTTTTTTGCCAATAAAAAATTCCATTTCGTAAATGCATTTATTGCTGGAGCAAACTCAGCAGAAATAACAGATGCACTTGCTGAAGATAAATCATTGCACAGTTTCTCTGATTTGCTCAATATCTAAAAGAACTATTGCACAAGTGGGGTCAAGAAGACATGCAACACTTGGCAGTGGATTAAAATTAGGATTGTTTGGCTGCAAAAGAACTGCAAATCATAGGAGTAGATCTGCAAGCATTAACTGCTACACTTTTGGCATCTCCAAATTGCTCAAGGTGGCATTCTAAATTAAGTATTAAAGGTATAACACTGGATAGAGAAAGTACATCCATCAATAGATTGTCAGCTTCATTGGCAAAAGGTTCTAAAAAATTTTAAAATATCTAGAAGCATTACCCATTTGCTATTGGCAAGTGAATGTTCACCAAGCACTTCGTTAATAGATGTCTTTATTACCAGAAATCTCGGAACCATAAAGTAAGTGCTGCTCCATCTTGTAGAATAGGGGCTGATCACAATCTTACCACATTTGTTGATAATTTTTCCCACTAATCTACATACCTTCAATAGTAAGCCATGATATTTACCATCATATACAAGTTTTAGAACTAGCTGTATAACATGCAAAGCATCCCAATTTTCTAAATGTTACGCTTTCAACTATCAAGTCAACTTTTTCCCACTTTTCACTATTTGTCATATTCTCATGGTCTTTCTAATCTGTTATCTGCTTTTCATTTCTAGGCTTTTTACACTTATTGTATTAGAATTTTCATTTCTAATACAATAAGTGTATCACGTTCAGCTTTCATTCTCTACAACTTTATGACTTTGACGGTATTTGCTCCATTATCTGAAATAACAAGCAATATTTTTTCTCTGGAAATATTCCAAATACTTTAGGCATTTTTTAAAATAATCAACAATTTGTTCCCCTGTATGTGGATATTTCACAAAATACAAATTAGGTAGAGCATATATCGGTTTTTAGGACTTGTAGTGAAAAAAACAAACCGAAATTCCTAAAAAGGGTGCAGTAAGATTTTTTTTTAGTCCAGCCTTCAAGGCATATTGTGAAACAACATCTGGTTCTGATTTGTAGAACTATTCTAAAAGAGTGGGCCTGACAGTTTCTTGCTAAGTGAAACTAGAAAAAGATAAAAGGTTTTGTATAATTTTTTTTGTATATTTATATTTTATTTATCTATCTATTGTCAACCTATCTATAAATAAGTTTGTATACGTTGTTAAATATTTACTCTAAAATGAGAAAATAAGTTGTTAGTTTCAAAATAAAAACAATTCCTAAAACAGATAAACAAACCTTAAGATTTGTTGGGTTTTTTCCAAACAACTTTAAATTACATACTGTTTCACCATCAAGTAAGACTAAACATACTGATTTGTTGGATGATGTATTTTGTTGGATGACGTAATTTGTTGGATGATCGTAGTTAAACTATTTCCATACTGAACTATTCTTTTTCTACCAGAGTAGTGAACTACAAACTTAGCCCAATGGCACAATGCTAGTCATTGAAACCCACTCAGATGGTAATCCAACTAATACTACTCTCTAATAATAATTATATTGCATATTCCTACATCTTCTCCTATTCTATTTGTGTCTGGTTAATGCAGTCTTTCATGCATTATCTTGGCTGTTATTCTAACAATAAACTCTTTTTTTTTCATGGGTTGTTTGCCCAGAACCATAATTGAACCTGTCATTTCAAAAAGGACACAAGTCTATTAATAGGAACTTTTTCAGACCATAAAAAATATGTTTTTTATAAAAAGTCCCTGGTGGTAAGGAAACTAAATATATGAGTAAATAAACAATAAAAAAAGATTAAAGATAAAATGATATACAATTTATGTGAGTTTTTTTTTTTTTTTTTTTTTTTTAAGATATATCATGGAAATATTTTTAATTTAAATTTTTAAATTAAAAGTTTTAATAAATGAACTTGTATCCTTTTTGAAATGAGAGTGTTCTTGTAATTCTATGATTTGCTGTTTTTCCATTGTTAGAGTTATTATTGATGACTACAAAGACTGCTGACTGCGGTTATTGCTGATTTAAAAATGTATATTTCTTAAGATTTTATAATATTGATACAGACAATTTTACCTGTGCAGCAAAAGCTAATCAAGCAGCCCTGCAGTTGGATTAGTTAGATTTTTCATTTTGCTTGACTATTTGTGTTCATTTAAAGCTGAAAATAACTTGTTTAGCTGGAGTTCCATTTTTGTGAACATGCCCTTTCTAATATAGCTTGTTGGTATGTCTGCAGGTATTTAGGAATATTAAAATAATACTTATATTATTATATATTAGGGGTAGTCATTTTGAGGGAATTTTTAAAAACGAAGTATATACCCAGCTAAAGTTGGAGCAAATATGCTAAAACTTAGTCAAAAATTTTTTTAGGTCAACCGGGTGACTTTTAAGTCCCCCTCAAGACTAAAGTTGTTAAGAAATTGTTCTTCAAAAAAGGAAAAATAGGGTGTGTTTAGGGTGTTTGAGGGGGATTTAAATGAAAAAATTATTTCCATTTTTTTTTGTTTGTTTGTTATTTGTTATCTATATTTTCATTTTAAAAGGGTATGTCATCATTTTTTTTTTACATATTCTCGGTTAAAACGATATTTAAGAAATCAAAAAATGAAAAGTTTAAGTTACGCAAGTGGTTATGAAATCAGCAAATTATGTTATCAACCAAAAAAACAAACTATTTTGAACTAAACAAGTAATTTACCATTTAATAAAAATCTTTACAAATACTATCAAGACAAAAATTATGCATTAATTGAAATAAGTATTTTAAAATGAACAACAATTTCCTAAGTCTACAATTTCCTCTTCTTTAGTTTAGAGAGTGACATCAGGCTTTCTGATAGTTTTTTTTTTGTAATATTACTTTTTCCCACACCAAAAACTTTGAAAGTTGACCTTACTTTGTCGACGGTTAAAAGTCTGTTCTGCTTGTCATCTTCATTTTCGTATCTTTGCACAAACTGCTGCATCATTCCGATTGCTCGTTCAGAATGATCATTGACAACAATTAACATTTTGGCAAAGTTTTCAAAATTCTTAAACGAAGACTGGGTGTGCCAATATTGGGGTGGAAGTGACAACCAGTCTCTCACTCTCTGATTATCCAACCCTATCATTGAAAAAATTAAATATGAAAACTCATTAACCAAAAGAGAGAGAGTTGGTACCTTCATATTATTTATGATATTAATCTCGTCTATTCGTTCTTTGCTTCTATGTTTAAAAAAATCTGGATCCGGCATTTGAAAGGAAAGCAAAGCATCTGCAATGGCTGTTTTTTTATCCATAGAAATATTTTTATCCAAAAGAGCCAAGGGAATAATTGTTGAATCAAGATACCATGTATGCTTATAAAGAGATGCTAACACAGCGTCTACTGCCTCCGGATTGGAGCAAACTTTCTTATACTCATTCATCTGAAAGATTGCATCAAGATCAGACGCAGGAGATTGAATCGCTTTATGTGCTTGAAGGTACCACCTTGTGTAAAAACATACTATGAACTCGCAGATGAGTTTTAAATCTTCGCGTAGATTATCATTTTCTTGCACAAATGTCAGTTGCTTGCACAAAAGCTGAAGTTTAAGATAGTATAAACTCTTGCCTAAAAACCTAGCATGATGAACAGCTCCAGTTTTCTTTAACTTGAAATGTGCAGAAGGGGATAAACACTGCATGGTTAGTTCAGCCAACTCTCTTCGGTCATTCCTCATATTGTGTTTTTTAGTAATATAGGTCTCACAGTAATCTAAAGTTTTCCTTGCAGCTTCATTCAAAACTGTTCCTTCAACGGTTTTCCAATCAAAAGAGGTCAGGTTATTTTTGTCGTATTTGAATTTAGGGTTCTCAAACATATGTTTGAACTTTACGAATAAGGGATTTTCAGGCCCTACGCTACTCTCTTTTATCACTGCTTCACAGAAATGAACCATTCTAAGCTTAATGATATGATGCCTACATGCTAGTAGAAGAAGGTATTTGTCTACCTCTTTTGCATTCCTAATAAGTGATCCTTTCTTAGAACCAGTATTACTTGAAGTTGTATCAAAGCATACTCCGCATACTTTTGAAATGAGGTCATATTCTTCTAGTATTTTCATGATTCCTATATACATATCTTCACCTGAAGAAGACGGCAAGGCAGGTACTCCAAGAAGATGCGACACCCCCTCAATATTAACGAGCACAGCTAATCTTTCATTCTTCAGTCTTTTTCCCCGATTCATTTCAAACAAAGTCTTTCCGTCAAAATGAATTATACAGGGATAACGGCTTTTTTCCACGGCCTTCTTTATATCTAATTTAGCAATTTCTGCAGTATCCTTAGCAGTTTTTTTCATCTTCCTTAATGCAGTTGAAGCACTGGCTTTGCATTTTGCGATATCAACTCCACAATCTTGAAGAATTGCTCCAGTTACTTTTTGTAAGACATTCGGGGAATTATCATTTGCTGTAGCTATGATAGATACATTTCCATCAAAAATATTCATAGGGACTTTGGCAGTAATGTTACAATCATCTGCTCTTCTATGATGCCAAACTTCGGGTTCGAATTCTGAATCAGAATCAGCGCTAGTGTCAGTGAAACTCAAGTCTAATTCTGAGGTAGCGTCAATCTTAGGAGATTCGTCTTCTAGCCTTGTCCTCTTCCTCACACCTTCAGAAACCTAAAATTTACTTTAACATGGTATATGTGTATTAACAAATAATGTATGTTAAATTAGCAAATTTTAATAAAAAGGTCAAATTAACCCACTAAAAACAACATAAAACCTTTTTGCTAAATTTTCTATCTTCTGATCCCAAACTAAAATGTCTCGGTCCTTCCTGGTCTTCCAAAAAAGTTAAATCATCGTGCTTATCTTTAACTGAGCGTTTTTTATCCTTCCTAGTTTGGTTCTTTAAATCTGTAGAACCAATCCAAAACAGCTTTTTCAAAAATGAAATAAACTCCCCTTGATTAACCTTGTCTCTAGCTGATCCTCTGTATTTATTTCTACTCAAATCTGAATACTTCTTGTCCATCTTCATTAGGTTCTTGATAATATTTTTATCTGACATTACTTGAAATCCCGCTTTAAGCCATGGTCTTTTAATTAAGCCTAAAATGCATTCACAATCATCTACTTCACATCTCTTGTAACCCTGAATCTTGTTAGGAGGGCATGATAAAATTGTTGACTTCTTAACATTATGAGGAAGTAGTGATCTTCTGTAGGCAATGTGTTGAAGAATATCCATTCCAGTAGGGAGTTGAAGACCTTAAGAAAAAAAAAATCAATATTCTAATTTTTAACAAAAAGTTTAAAATTCAAAACAATTTTTTTAAATTAGATATGTACATGTAATAGCTGGTTTAGCCTCATTTATGATAAAAAGTTTGCTTTTGCTTGATCTGAGAAACCTTCTCTTCCCAATATCTTTTACAAATTTTTTTTCCATTTTTGTATTCAATCTAAATAGATTTAATGGTTTGTAATTAGTTAAAAACTTCAATACAATTTTACTTTATATTGTAATTCGATTAATAACAATCAAGTAAATACGAAAGTTATTTACAAAAATAAAATAATGTAACACAATTTCACGTACAATTTGTTTATAAAAACGCTTAGTGACTTAAAACATACAGTGCAGGATCTTCAGCACATTTTCTTCTGCATTATTTTATTAGAATTTTTTTATTGTTGCCGATTTTCATAACCGTGCGTAACATAAAATTTTCATTTTTTCCTTTCGTATATATCGTTTTAACCAAGAATATGTAAAAAACATGATGACATACCCTTTTAAAATGAAAATATAGATAACAAGTAACAAAAAAAAAAAAAAAATGGAGATAATTTTTTCATTTAAGTCCCCCTCAAACACCCTGAACACACCCTATTTTTCCTTTTTTGAAGTACAATTTCTAAGCAACTTTAGTCTTGAGGGGGACTTAAAAGTCACCCGATTGACCCAAAAAATTTTTTGACTAAGTTTTAGCATATTAGCTCCAATTTTAGCTGGGTATGTACTTCGTTTTCGAAAATTCCCTCAAAATGACTACCCCTATTATATATATATTAGGAATATTATTATATATTATTATATTATATATATATTATATATATATATATATATATACATATATATATATATATATATATATATATATATATATATATATATATATATATATATATATATATATATATATATATATATATATATATATATATATATATATATATATATATATATATATATATATATTATATATATATATTAGGAATATTATATATATATTAGGAATACTATTATATATATATATATATATATATATATATATATATATATATATATATATATATATATATATATATATATATATATATATATATATTAGGAATATTAAAAGTAATATGAAAAGGAAGTTAGGGTTATTAGATGTTTCTTTTAATTTAATTGATTTTAGTTGGCAAATATGCATAACTTCAACATAAAAAAATTAAATCTATCAGCTTATTACCAATAAGTTACTTCTTTACTATCCTTGACTATTTAACTTTTTGAGATTCCAAAAACATTTTCTTGACTGGGTGTGTTTATTTACAGTTAAAATTAACAAACATATCTGCTGTTCATTGTGTCATGTCCCTGTTTATGTAGGTGAGCTCCGTAAATAAGAAGCAAATTCTTATTTGAGAGTTTTAACATTAGAAATAATTTAAAAAAAGGTTCATTTTTATGGCAATACATATATGTGTATATATACATATATATATATATATATATATATATATATATATATATATATATATATATATATATATATATATATATATATATATATAGAGAGAGAGAGAGAGAGAGAGAGAGAGAGGAGAGACTTTGTTTTTTTTTTTAATCTAAGTAAAATAACTTTTTCTTTGTTTTTAAATAATATTTAAAAAAATGTTAAATAAAATCTTACTTATCACCTCCAAAACAATTGTAGATTTTGCAACAAACATAGAACTAGTTCGTATTTGGCAAAAAAACTTTACTCCATCATCAACTTTAAGTTGAACTGATCTAAGAGTCAATACTGCAAAAGTTAATTCATCTGTTGAAATTACAACATTTGAACTGCCATAGCGCTTGGTTGATTGTTCATTGTTAAATTCAAGAGGATTGTTTTTTTGTTTTCCAGCTATAATAACTTCTCTGGAGTTTTCCTTACTTTCAAACCCAAATGTAATGAGCTTACTTTCATCTGTCATATTGAATTGCCATTCAAAAACAGCATTCTTAGTATCTTCAACTTGAATTTTTCGATTAGGATCATTATTAGTAAA
This sequence comes from Hydra vulgaris, assembly GCF_038396675.1. Lineage (NCBI taxonomy): Eukaryota > Metazoa > Cnidaria > Hydrozoa > Anthoathecata > Hydridae > Hydra > Hydra vulgaris. The sequence goes on from NC_088933.1 coordinate 11,919,174, forward strand.
CTCAATGCCAGCATCTAAATAAAAAAATATTAATTACACAACATAGCTAAAACAACTGTATTTGTTAAAAAATTATGAATAAGAATTTGTGTTTAATAGATTGCAAAAAATTAGTTAAATAATATATAATTAGCTAATAAAGTAATTCACACGTGCATGAGCTGATAAGCTCATGCACGTGTCAAACTAATTTCCTATGCTTCTTAGCTTTTTTACCAAAATAAGCTGTATGGTAGGTTAATATAGGAGTTAGAAGCTGCAATTAAAGGGCCTAATACAGCAACAACATAGCAATTCCAGCTTAATATTGTGTTAAATATTCTATTAACATTTTTAGTTAGTTAAAGATCTTGGAGTACTAATAATTTACCTCCACTTATCATTAATTATTTGTAAATGAATTTAATTAAATGAAAATATTGTGTTTTATGGAAATTGAAGAAAATAAAGCTGATGCTCCTACAAGAGTAGGGGAGGGAGGGGAGCATTGGGCAGTCGGGAGGTTTGGGCACCCCCTCATTTCTCATAATCTATTCTAGATATTTTTTGTTTTCTACCATAGCATTATAGTTTTATAACTGGTAACACCGCTCACCAAAAGTGTCTCTGTCATTTCACTTGGTTGTCAAGTTACATGCGCTTAATGGTTTGTTGTGTACAAAAGTAAATATTTTGTTTGGGATTTGAAGAAAGATAACAAAGAAATCTGCAAGAAAGTGTAAGTATCTGTGTTAACTTTTTCTTTTGCATTTAATAAACATTATATTTACCTGGCAATTAGGATTTAACATTTGATAAAAATAAACTTATTCAAATCTATTTGAAAAGTGAGGTTATAGGGAGCATTGGGCACGCAGGTAGGAGGGAGGTTTGGGCATGCCCAATGCTCCCCCTTTTTTATAGTTTGTTTTGGTGTCATACGTTTGTAGTTTTTTGCTATGCATATTGAATTGAATATTTAATCATTTCTTTTCAGGACAATGCCGTTTTCATTTAAAAAAAGAAATAAACGACGTGAAATACCTAGAGATGTTATTTTGCGCGCATTGGAAGAGGTTTCTAAAGGAGGAAAAATTAAAACTACTGCGATTAAATATGATATACCCAGGTCTAACCTTCAAAGATACATAAAACAGGGTGGCGTTGTGAAAGATATTTCTTCTAAATTTATATCATCCCAAATATTCATGAAAGATGAAGAAGAAAAAATTTCAGAATATCTTGTAACATTATTTAAACTAAACCATGGAATGTCAAAACTGAAGGCACGTGAATTGGTTTACGAATACGCCACTGCTATTAATAAAAAAATACCAGACAACTGGACAGAGAAGAAACTTGCATCCAATGATTGGCTAAGGGGATTTTTTAAAAGACAACCTCATCTTTCGATAAGGACACCAGAAGCTACCAGTCTCTCACGTGCCACAAGTTTCAATAAGAAAAATGTCAGAGATTTTTTTGAAAATCTTAAAACTGTATATGAACGGCATTGCTTCGGCCCTGAGTCTATTTACAATATAGACGAAACTGGATTATCAACAGTACAACGAACCCAGAAAGTGATTGCTCTCAGAGGCACTAAGCAAGTTGGGCAAGTAACGTCAGCTGAAAGAGGGACACTTGTAACGGTTTGCTGCGGTATTAATGCATTAAGTAACTCAATACCACCCTTTTTCATATTCCCACGGGTTAATTTCAAAACATATATGCTAAATGATGCACCTGTTGGTTCAGATGGAGCAGCACATCCTTCAGGGTGGATGACAGCACCATGTTTTTTAAAATATATACACCATTTTGCAAAACACGCAAAACCAACGCCTTCCTCACCAGTTCTATTGCTGCTGGACAATCACGAAAGCCATATTTCAGTACCAGTTCTTGATTTTTGTAAAGAATCAGGCATTGTTTTAATGACTTTCCCACCGCACTGCAGCCATAAACTGCAACCCCTAGACCTGACTGTCTATGGGCCACTCAAAACTTATTATAACACTGTTGTAACAGATTGGATGGTAAGCAATCCTGGCAAAACCGTAACAATTTATGAAATCCCAAAATTAGCAGCAAAAGCCATCCCACTTGCATTCAAGTTGCAAAATATTCAAACAGGATTTAAAAAACCTGGCATTTGGCCATTCAATTCAAACATTTTCTCTGATGAAGATTTTGTTTGTTCTTCTATAACTGATCGCTGCTTGCCGGAAGAGAATAATGTTGCTACAGAAAAATCGATTTTAGAACAACCTATCATGGAACAGCCTTCAACAGAAGAAAATCTGAGTCTGGAGGATCGTACAAGTTCAAATGTGGAAGCCACTGGGCCATCTCAACTGGAATCTTTATCTAAAAACCAGACTAGGGGCACTGTCAATGTAACACCTGATTTAGTAAGACCATTTCCGAAAGCCGGCCCCAGAAAATTGGATGGCATGAAACGGAAGAAAGGAAAAACTAAAATATTGACAGACACACCCAAGAAAAGAATTATAGAAATGGAAGAAAAAGAAAGAAAAAGAAAAGATAAGATCAAAGAGCTCAATAAAAATCGAAAATGCTCTAGAAACGAGAAAAGCACGAAGATTAGCAGTGATGATGAAATAAAAAATGCTTCCGTTTCTGATGTAGACCTTGTTGAAATTGATTCATCGGAAGAAGATTTTGATGTAGACGATGTAATTGTTATGGATAGAAAATTCCAAATCAATGACTTTGTGTTAGTTAAATTTGACACCAAAAAAACTGTTTATCATTATGTTGGAATAGTCAAAGAGGTTAATCACTCCATGGCAACTGTCAAATTCATGAGAGCGAGTAAGATAAGAAATACGTTTATGTTTCCTGACATCGAGGACGTAGCCAGCGTCCCCCTGGAGGATATAAAGACAAAATTGCCTACACCAACAACATGGATAAAACGTGGCAGTCTAAAATATAAATTTGACAAGCCTCTTTGGGTTATACCAAATTTAAGATAAGTCTTATTAAGTCCTACATCGTGCAGTATTGATTCCAAGTGACATTGTTTAATTTTTTGTAAAGTTTATGATAAGAAAAAATGTTTGTATTACAAGTTGGATTACAATTTTTTATAGCAATGCTATATAATACTTAAGCATAGTAGTATATTAAAACAATATCGTGCATATTAATTACAGTGCCCAAACCTCCCCACAGGGGTGCCCAAACCTCCCAACCACAGGGAGGTTTGGGCACTTTGGACATGTGTTAGAAAATCGTATGTAACTTTGCGAGTAATTTTAATACTAAAACTCTTCTTAGCAATAATTACAGCCAAATATGTGTGCTAGATATATTTGAAATAAAATTTTGATTATAATAAAAAATAACAGTTTTATTAGCATTTATGTGAAAAAGTGCCCAATGCTCCCCACTCTCCCCTACATTAAAACCGACAGCATTGAATCTATTTTAATAACTTTGGTGTTGATTGAATACTGTCTAATAAAACACATTTTCCAGAAAAACAAATTTGCAGATGCAATGTAGAAGTCACTACCTCATCTCATTTGTGTTTAACTACTTTTTGCTTGATTAATTATTAACTAACTACAAAATTTATTTTGAATTAGTGTGTTCTACAATATAACTTCTATTATAGAGTGACACTAAAATGAGAACATTGGGACAATTTGAATATTCCATGTTCTTATTGCACAATAAGACTATTATTCATTTTTATTTTATTAATTTTGGTCACTTTTATTAAGAGTGTTCAAATGATATATCAATAAAATAGTTATTCATCAATAAAGATGTTGTTCATATTGCTTTTTCTGTCAAGACTCATTATGTTTCCATAATGCTATCCCATTTCTAAAGTTTATTGAACCTTGTTATAATTTTTTATGAGAATATGTAAGACATTAACATAAAATTAATATCTGTATTATAGATCTTGTGCAATCAAAATGTGAACTGTTCTTACTACATGTAAAAAAATGATTTAAAATAATTTATTAAATCATATAAAATATGATATCATATGATAAAAATATAAATATATATCCATAAATATATATATAAATTCTACAAAACATAAATAATAATGAAGAAATAGTTGAAATACTAAAGTTGAAATACTAGACTAAGCTCTAGTCAACCGAAATTTTTTGTTAATTTTTTTCTATTTTTGAATTTTTATTTGATAGTAACAACATACCTATTGCTGTCAATACACTTAAGACATATAGAAAGCCATAGTTTTTCTTTTTTGAAAAATAAAACGCATATATAGAATTGCAAATAACAATCATACTGCCCGGAATAATAGTTTAACATGACAATCTAACGGTGATTTAAAATTTCGTTTTTTGTTTCATGTCAAAAGTCATATAGCACTGACAATAGAACAACAAAACTGAGCATTTTAAAAAAATGACTTAGGTTTGAATATAAAGTTAATTCATTTTAAAAGGAAATTTTTGCTCAAGAATTTGTCAAATGTTAATAATGAAAAATCATTAACAGCTTAAAAAAGATGACATATGTACAGACATGCTCCCCCCCCTTACCCGTTCAATACGCGCAAGTTAGATTACGAAGTTTTATAAAAATATGCAAATTAACACTTTCCATACGGAATACCGCTCACACCACGTCCTCTGAATTGCAAAAATCATCAAAGCAATAAAACAAATAAAATAAAATTCTGTTTTTATAAAAGTTCAACTTTAGCTATTTCTGTTCTGAATGCGTGCTTGATCAAGTCAAACCTAAACTTCTTTTTAATTAGATGCTATTGGAGTTGTCTTTGCTAAGATATCGATGATTACAAAAATACATTTACAATAATTTTTTTTTGTTAAAAAGGACTTGGACGTTGCATCAAAAGTTTCCGCAGGGCTAACCGCAAAACTAGTAACATAATTTTTTTTTGCGTACGCAAGAAAAATGATTAAATTTTATACATAACTATTAAAAGTTTTAGAAGTTTCATGCACTGAACAAAAGACCAATGCTAAAAGTCCCGCCGTTTAAGATTGCCCATAAAGTACCTACTCAGTGTAGTTAAGGCAGTTTTAAAATATCATAGCGTTTGTATAATATTTTGTTGACTACGACATGTTTCCGTTAAATAATCAGGTCTGTGCATTATGAAAAGACAAAAAAAATTTAAATGATAAATTTTGTGGAATCATAAAATATAAATGTTTGTAAGCGAAAAAACCCAGACCGAAGATTCTTTTAAAAAAAAACCTTAAAATCACAATCGCTTGTCCAAATTTGAATAAAATTTTGAATAAATACGTTTTTTAGGTGAAATAAACGTAGTTTAACAACATTATCTGTTCTGATCGTTTATTGGCAATTTTTCTTAATTACAAGCTCTTTCTTGGTCGGAATTCTAGTATTTTTTGTGAAAATTGATCGAAATATTGTGTTTTGACAACTATTTATAGTTAATATACGTCAGAACCGATTAGAACTAGGATCAGTAGTAAATTAAGAAACTTTTTCAAAAGATTTTAACTAAATTCATGTTAACGTCAATGAGCGGAATTGATCTAAAGACTCCAAATTGGTGTTCTTTAGATTCACTATTACGGGTAGTAAAGAGGTTTTGAAAACTATTTAAAAAAAGAAAAGTTTCTTTAAATATTAAAAAAACTCGAAGCAGAAAAAATTATATCATTTAAAGTTCTTGTTTGGACATAATACCCTGATAAAACCATGCTAATTCCAAATAAAAGAATTCGAATAATTTGTAAATTGCCTAAACTACACCTAGGGCATCCAATACCGGTATACCAAAAACCGTTATCCCGGTTTACCGGCCATTTTTCTATTACCGGTACCGAGTTCTCAATACCGGTATATACCGGTATTTCAATAATTTTTTTCATCGCACAGAAACTGTTCCATTAGACTTCGTGCGTGTTTTGACACAGACATTTTTAGAGAGTTATAAGCATGAAAATATTACAGAAAAAAACTTTTTGTAACTTTGTTGTGTTGTGCTTCATTTTATTTGTTTTATATATATTTGCAAATATAACAGCAACAAATAAAGACAAAGAATAAATTTAAAAAGAATAAATATTTAACACACACGTATTCATAGGCAAGATAAAAAAACCTAAAACATCTCTATATAATATAAAGACATAACTACATCTTTATTACAGATTTAGTTATGTTTTTTTATTCATATAATATAGAGATGTAATATTTTTTTTCATGTTTTAAATCTCGTCTGATATTTGATATTTCGTAATCACTTAAAATAACGACTTCTCAAAATAGAAAACGATTTTGGAAGTAATGACTTATAGGCTTGTATAAGCACGCTTTTTAGGACTGCTTGGGAATTGCGATTGCGAAATGATGTGTATATATATGTGTAGTTTATATTATTTTTGCTTATGATTCGCAGTCAGTTTAAAGTATAACACATTTAACGAAATAAAATATAATTATATGAAAAGTTCATATAATTCAATATGTAACTCATATAATTATATATATATATATTTTTCAAATTATAGTATTCAAAAACGTGCTGCCATGGCTGATAAACCAAAAGTATTTGAAGATTTTAAAAAAGGACTTCAGGACAAAAACTCTGTGTAGAATTACTATTTGCGCGAAAATTCTGGAGATGCAGCAAAATGTAAAAAATGTGCTAGAGAAATGAAGACCTGTGGTGGCTCGACTAGTGGATTCCATACACATTTAAGGACTTCTCACCAAATAAATTTATTGAAACTTTATCAAGTTGAAGTTTCAACTTCGCCATCTACTGCTGGTGTTTCGACTACGCCTGATTTGCAACTCGTTAGGCCCAGAAATAAAATTACAACTTTTTAAACGAAAAACGAAGACGAAGATGCACTGCCAAATGTTTTAGCTAAAATGACGGCCACCGATGGCTTGTCATTCAGAGTTTTTATAACATCTAATGAGCTAAGAAAATCGCTGACAGCTCGAGGTTTTGATGTGCCAAAATCATCTGAATCCATTCGCCAAATAGTTATGAAATATGCTACCGAAATTCGAAATTCATTGATAGAAGAATTATCTGAACTTCAACGTCAAGGAAATCGACTTAGTCTTACGTTTGACGAGAGGACTTCGGTAAAAAATAGATGTTATTTGAACATTAATGTTCATTCTCGAAATAGATTTTAGAATTTGGGTTTAGTAAGAGTTAATGGACATTTCCCTGCAGAAATGTGTGTTAAATAATTGAAAACATACTGAAAGAACACAACTTAAAAATTGATCGCGATATTGTATGTATTACCACAGATGGTGCTTCGGTTATGAAGAAAGTAGGCCGATTAATGTCCATCGACCAACAACTTTGTCTAACCCATGGAATCCATTTGGCTGTGGTTGACGTCTTGTATAAAATAACAGCTGTGGAATCGACAGATGATTATTTTGAATCTGATGAAGATAGTGCTAGTGAGATTTCCGATGAATATAATGAAGACAATTTAGACGGACTAAAGATTTTTCAGAGCTCACCAAATTCAAATGAACTTGCAAATAATTTGGCTCCATTGATAAGCAAAGTTAGAAAAGTTGTAAAGCTGTTCAGACGATCACCAACAAAAAATGAAACCCTTCAAGTTTATGTAAAAACTTATCAGGGTAATAACCTGTCATTAATATTAGATAATAAGACCAGATGGTACTTTTTATGCTAGAGCGTTTTTATAAACTAAAAAATTCTACTCAAAAAGCCCTGATTGACTTAAACTCGAGTATTAATTTTACGGAATCTGAATTAGAATTAATATTATCAACAGTTTTTATGTTGTCACCAGTGAAATTGGCTGTAGAGGCTTTATGTTGGAGAGACGCTAATCTACTATCAGCTGATGCTACCCTGGCATATATGCTGCAAAATTTAGGCGTAGGACCATTAAATTAATAAATAACTTTTTTATGTTTTTTGTTTCAAATTAATTAATTATATATATTACTTTAACTTAAAAAATAAAGTTATGGAACCGTTTAATTGTTGCTTTGGGTTTTACTTAATTTTTTTTTAGTAATTGTAAATACCGGAATAAATTTCGGTTTTCACTTAACCTAATACCGAAAAACCGGTATTCCATTTTTGGTCAGGTATTGGATGCCCTAACTACACCGAGTACGCATCTTTGCATTAACGTTGCAAAAAATAATTCCTTTTTTTTAATACTTTGTCTATTACTTTCTGCTTTTTCAAAAAACATGCTGTGTTAAACATAAAAATACAATAAAAACTATTTTCATAAAACTATATATAGGAGGGGGCAATCGGACCCATTGCAACCCCTCTCCTGACCAACCGGCCCTGCTCTAAAGGCCTTGTTTCCGTTTTCATATCCATTTTTTCAGTTTTCAGATCCGTTTTCAGATATATTAAATACATGCTCTTTCATATAAATGCACAAAAAAATATTTTTTTGTAAAATTTCCGTGACTGAGTGGATAGTGCGATAGGATTCTATGCGGAAGGTCGCGAGTTTGAGTCGCAGTCTAATTACAGTTTTTATTTTTATTTTTGTGTAAATAACTTGGGGACGTGTGTTTCAAGTACATCGCTTCTTTAGGAAGCGATGTACTTTTGATGGACTTTAGGAAGTCCATCAAAAGTTTGCTTTAAGCGAAATAAGTAATATTAAAAACTCTAGCTTAAAATAAACGCACAAGCGTTTATTTCATTATGATGATTTATAATATTTTATTTAGGATTTCAAAAAACATTGTTTATATCGAGCATTTTTCAAGACCTATTATAGATTTCTTTTATATAAGCACATTTTAAAAGAAATATAAAAGATGTTTTCATTAAGACGTATGAAATTTGTTGTACAGACGACTAATAGTTGTCTTTCACAATGCGTCTTTTTTTATTTCTTTTTTTAGAAGTTTATAGACATCTAAAATACGATTTTTATTTACTGGGTAGCTGGTAGAATATGACAAATAATAGCATTCTTTTTTTTCCTTGTATTTAGCGCAAGTATCCCACCCCAGCCCTACTTAAATGTCATTTAACAGCAACGGTCGTCATTTTATTATTCATTTAAAAAGCTGTTGTTTATTCCAAAACATTTAGTTATTAACATGCACTTAAAAAATGTGATAAACAAAAAACAAATATTAACTTAGAATGTTTTATGTACGCTATTTGCAGAGTCCTCCTCCTCCCCCATCCATCTTTCCAATGAGCGTACCTACTTTAAGGACAATCCCTTATCAGTTCAGTCATGCTGCTCTTTGCAATTTTGAATCTCTCCAGTTCAGTCATGCTGCTCTTTGCAATTCTATCACAACTAACAAAATTAAAAATGTTGCTAAAAATAAATAATATGTTAATAAATTTAATTTTTTTTTTTTTTAATTGTTTTAAATATGAATATTCAATTATGCAATGATTTCTTTTAAATTAAACGCGTTAATTAGCCATAAAATTCAAGATCTATAATTAATAGTTATATAGCAATTAAGTAGATTAATTAAAAAATTAACTACAAAAATGAGGAGAAAAAGTAGAATGTCTCTGCATTTTTTCGTACAAAAAAAATTTAAAACCAAGTGTGTGTATTTTCGGAAAGCAAAATACATCCAGGTTTGGCTTTTTAAATTTTCGCATATAAACTATTGGTCGTTTTCATTTATAGAATTTGGTTCCAATGTTTCGGACACTTTTTGCATTTTCATTGCTCTGTATAAATATTTAATAATTGTTGCGCGAATTAACTCTTCAATTGTTAATTAGTTTGCGTAAATAAAAAACTAAGTTTCTTTTTAAAACTCTCATTTTTCTGGTCTGCAATATGTTTAAGTATGTCTAGCATCTCGCGTAAATTGAAGCATTACTCTTTAAACTCTTTATTTTCTTCGTAGTGTTATTAGATCAACTGCGTAGTGTTATCGGATCAACTTCGTTTTGTTATTGGATCAACTTCGTAGTGTTATCAGATCAACTTCGTAGTGTTATTGGATCAACTTCGTAGTTTTATGGGATCAACTTCGTAGTGTTAAAATGGTCGTCTCAGCTTTTGGATTCATTACAATTGTTGTGTGAGACTGGAGTTTGTGTAAAAGTTACTTTTATTAAATAGGTACATTCACGTAGTTGAAATAATTCGGCAATTTTCAAATTAGAATTGTCAGCTGTGTTTATGTCTAGCTTAAGTATTGTTTTGAAATCTCACATTAATTTGAAGAAACGTGAAACATTTATAGAAATTAAAAAGTTTTATTCTGAACAAAAGGATTTTTAGAAAAATTACTACATAGTAGGTTGGTAAAACATTCGTTTAATATTTGGCATCAAGTCTTTTCAACACGACAATATCTAAATTTTGGAGAGTGAACCGGCAGACATATGAGCTAGACGTTGTTTTTAATATGTAGAACTGGTATTTAACGTGCGTGCTGTGGGCAGAAGTTGCTTAACTTACATTAATTTAGTTTGTCTTTTTGTTTAAAAACATTTAACATAGTTTTTATAAAAAATTTTACTTTTCTCAGATTTTAATTGATTTTAATTATTTTCTATATAACTTTTATTTGATTATTAAAAGTTTTCTAGGATCTTCGGTAACCATGGTGATTTAATACTTTTTAATTTAGGATTAATTATAGTTTTTGGGAAATTTAAAATACAGATTTTAAAGAAACTTCTAAAAAAGATGTTGTAATCAAAGTTTTAATTATCTAAAAATCATCAAAAACCTTTATGCTTCCAATGAAGAAATGATACTTGCTTCTTAAACGAATTTTGCTTCATCAAAAATACGTTTGATAAAAACTTGATTTTAATATCGGTGATAAGGCTAATTTATGCCTTCTTCTTGGTCCAGCCAATTGTCCTTTTTTATATTGTTGTACATTGTAAACATTTTTTACGGCGAAATAAACTAACTAAATAACTAAAAAAAAATATATAATTTTTATCTTAAAATTAATGGTGATGAAAATGATAAAAGCCATCGTAGAAATCATTTTTAATTAAGTTCTTTAGAAGAATTTACCAAGGTATACCAAGGTATTACCAAGGTATTATAGAAGGTATACCAATGAAACCTCGGGCAAACTAACAATGATTATAAAATCTTATATATATATATATATATATATATATATATATATATATATATATATATATATATATATATATATATATATATATATATATATATATTTCGCCGTTTAAATATTGCTACAATACCAAAATGTATAAATAAATATTTACATGACCGGGGCAAAAAGAAGACAAGAGTAGTCTTATCACTAAGCCCCGTAGTATACATTACAAGCAGTTATTTTATAAGATATTTTTTTTATAATACCGTTAAAAATTAATTGAAGTTTTTTTTTTTTTTTGATTAACAAAAGCCAAAAAAAAAAAAAATTAACACAACTTGATGAGACAATAAAAATCTCAAGATGTACATAAAAAAAAATTGAGTATAAGAGCTGATTTGAAATAAAAAGTTATAAAAAGAACCATTTGTTAAAGTAATTAATCAATAATTATTAATAGGATTAAGAGTTATTTTTTGCACTGTCTAAGTTAATAATAACAAGAACAGAAAAAACCAAACCGCGGGGCTTGTTCGCATAAGGAAAAAAAAAAAAGAAAAAAGAAATAATTAAAAAAAAATAGTATTAAAATAATATAAAATGAGATAAACATAAAGTTAAAAAAAAAAAACAGAAAAAAAAAAAACGTGTTGATGTATAAAAATTTGTATAACAATAGGTATAAAAATTATATATAAACAAAAAAATAAAAAAGTTGAATAACTTAGTAAATAAATAAAAGAGAATAAGATTATTTAAGATATTTAGAAAAAACTTAATTCATTGTCAATATTAAGCAGTTTTTGTTTAAGCTTTATTTTGCCGTAATTAATTTCATAATTTGGGTCCTCTATTGCCGTAATTAATTCCATAATTTGGGTCGTCTACTTGCAGAAGAGAATTTGGTAGCCATATAATAGGTTTTGGGTTGAATGTAGTTCTGATTTAAAAATCTAGTAGAGTAAAAATTGATTTTGTTAAAAAGGGTATTAAATATAATAGGTGTTATTTTATTATCAATTTTGTACATAAAAGTAAGTGTCTGATGAATGTTTAGTTGATAAACATTGAGTATATTTAGTTTATAAAACAAACCTGTTGAGGGTGTTAAACTATTTACGTTTGAAATAATTCGTACAGCATGTTTTCGTCTACTGAGTAGTTTTTTTATTATGGTAGCGTTGGTGCTGCATCAAGCAATATTCCCATCATTAAGGTAGCTGTGAATAAAAGAAAAGTATATTTTTTTTAAAACAGTTTTGGTTTAAAAATCTTCAAGCTTTGTTAACAAATCAATATTTGAGTTTTTTATGCCATAATGTTTTAGTTTAGGTAAAAGAGTGTTATGATCAACTGTGTCAAACGCTTCGCTGAGATGTATGAAAACTCTTACTGTTAGTTTTTTTTTTCATCAAATGCTTTAAGTATGTCATAAATAAGGGGAATAATGGCATGGTCTGAGGAATGTCTTTACTTAAATCCAAATTGTTTGTTGTAAAGAATGTTATTTCTATTTAGAAAGTAATAAAGTCTATTGTACATAATTCTTTCTAGTATTTTTGAGAAACAAGGAAGAATTGAGATCGGTTATAGTTTACAACGTTTGAAACATCACCAGATTTAAAAATTGGTACAACTTTTGCCATTTTAAGATTTTCAGGACAAACGCCTTGTTTTAAAGATAGATTTAAAATGTGCAATAGTGGAATAGTTATATATTTTGTTGATTTTATAATGACGCGACTACTAATATCATCATATCCGAAACTTTTTTTAGGTCTTAACAAAAACATTGCATCCAACAGTTCTCTTTCGGTAAGTTCATTATTGTCCATTACATTGGTATTATGAGAACTTAAAAAAGATTCGAATTTTACTTCTGCGCTTTCTATTCTTGATGCTAAGTTAGAACCGACATTAACAAAATACTGATTAAATTGCTCTGTAATTAAAGATTTACCTGCAATAAGCTCGTTATTTGATTTAAGATTGATTGGAAGGCTATTCTGATCAAGATTTTTTTTTCCAGTTACTTCTTTAATTATGTTCCACATCTTCTGCGTTTCATTTTTGTGTTTACTTAACTGTGAAGAATAATAATATTTTTTAAAACGTCTTAAAATTGATTCAAAAAGACGCTTATAGTTTTTATACTTGGTTTCATTTTCAAGTGTTCTTTTTTTGATAAATTTATTATATAACCACTGTTTTTTTTGGACGACTTTAGAATACCCTTTGTTATCCATAGATTTAATAGCGTTTTTATTTTGACAAATTTCATAGTCTCTGGAAAAACTTTATTATAAACTTTTTGAAACTTGTTAAGAAACATATCATATGCTTCATTAACGTTTGTATTTTCTAAAAGACGGTTCCAATTTATAAAAGACAATAGGTTTTGAAAATAATTTATATTAGTTTCATTTATTACTCTGGTTGTTCCTTTCATTTTTGAGGCACTAATATTTTTTGCACTATTGTGACGCTATAAACACCGGAAAGTGGTCAGAAATGTCAGATTTAAATATTCCTATTTTCATTTTGGTATTTATGAATTCATTAGTGATTATTTGATCAACTGCAGTAGCGCTTTCTTTGGTAATTCGAGCGGGCTTATTAATTAGTGGAATAATATAGTGGAAAAATGTAGTCGAAAAAGTTTTACATTTATATAAAAATTTATATAAATTAAACCATTTGAAGATTACTACGTAATCTTCAAATGGTTTTATTCATAAAACAAATGATTTTATTTATATTCATATATTAACATATAATTTTAATTAACACCTGACTGGCTGAGTCCACATTGCACGGTTTGACGGCATATTATTAAATGGTTTTATTTAACTTGTGTTGCGATTGCGTAAATTTACAGGTAACTTTACCAGTAAATTTAACCGTAAGTTTTGACATTTTTATTACGGATACTCGCCATGGTACTTTATTTGAATAAAAAATTTGTTTATACTTAGGTATATTTTGTTCATACTTAGGTAAATTTTGATTTTAAAACTTACTGGTAAATTCATATCACTGAATATGAACTAATTACAAAACAGTAATATATATTGCAACACACTGAAATAATTCTTTTTTAAGTTAATATATCTATGACATCTATGGATTTACGCGAGAAAGCACGGATAGTTTGTGGTTAGAAGGCTGTGGATAAAGGTATGAGTAAAAGGAAAGCAGTTATAACATTTGGCTTCAAAAGATCAACGTTCATCGACAGAAGTAACGGTAAGAATATTTAAAAAAATGGCAAACCAACTAAGTTGAGCGACAACATCGAGGACATTTTAGTAAAAATTTTAATATTGAGGAGTGATATTGGTTTTAGTTTGACTAAGCATGAAATACTGTGTGCTTTAATAACTACTTGGTTAATTCAAATTTTGATTGCGGCGGAGTTACACTTGCCTGATATTACTCATTTATTAGACGTCATTGTGATAAGCCATCGCTCAGAACTTCAAATAATATGCCGTCAAACCGTGCAATGTCAACTCAGCCAGTCACTATTGATCGATAGTATTTATTAAAATTATATGTTCATATAAAGAAAAAAAAGGCGCAATTTTTAAAAGGTAAAATTCAATATGGTTGTAATGTTTACAAATTGTCCCTTTTTTATAAACTGCAGTTTATAGCAATAATAATTAATATGCCAATTTATAGCATTTTAATAATCTACTTTATATATTTTTTAAATTAATTAATCAAGGTTTGCACAAGTTTCTGATATGTACAATATACATGGGTTCGCAACTAAGTCATTCCACATTTTTAATTGAGATAAATCTGGCCTTCAATGTGATCAAGGCAAATATGTGTGAAAAATGGTGTGTTGAAATTTTTCAAAAGGGTCTAAGAAACTTTGCAACAACAACGAAAAAGCTTCAGTCACAATATTCGTTTGCTGTGACTTTTGGGACATTCTTGCCTGTTCATGTTTTATTTGGAAGTCAAAAGTATTTATGATGAATTTTCTTATTTATTTTAAGAAGCAATTAAAACAGATGTGCAATAAACACGGAAAACTCCTTTAAGAACAAGGAAAACTCCGCATTTTACAAACTACAATTAATTATTTAATTTTTAGATTGATGTCCAAACGACTTCTAACTCAATCTTGTTGGATGGAACTAATTCACTTAGCAAAAGAGGAAAGTATTATTATTTTTAAACTGCTGTCTCATACATCTCACGTGCTAGGCGTATTTAGGACGGTGAAAACTAAATGGCGCAGAATTCTGAATAAACAATTCATTCAAAACAGTTTCAAAGATTTCTTAACAGCTTATTAACCAAAGCTTCTTCAGCGATAATTTGCGTTCCGGATTCAAATTAACAATTAATTTACCTTTGTGTCCGGAAAAAATAACTAATGAAAATTTAGCTATTGAATCAATTTTTCCGCAAAGTGCTCAAGCCTTACCAACACTGCCTATACGAATCACCGTAATTCCAGAAATTTCTTCAAATATACAAAAGCATAGAGTTCAAGTACACAAACTTTTTCGAGCTCATTAAAACAAAGATCTCTTTTAACAGCTGCAGCATGTTAAAGGAGGATTGTGATCATTTAAAGACATCAATTTTTATGCATTAAATGCTGGCATGCTCAAACTTCCGTATCAGAGTCAAAGCTAAATAATAATATGCGCCTCATAAAAAGTTACATTATGACTTCTGAAGAAGCTTTGATAGAACTTATAAATAAGCAATAAATTAAGAAGAACGAATTACAAGCTAGAAATGTTTTTCGTGAAAAAACAAAACAGGAGGATAGTTCAATTTGAACTCAAAAACGTTTAGCTAAGAAAACTGATTTGTTTAACAAACATACTATTAAACAACGGAAGCGACAACTAGTGAAGGTAATCACAACTCTGACTATATCAGAATCCAAAGTGATTTCCTTATATCAACACTGTAGATCTGATGGTTCTTTGAATTCAAAAAAATATCAAGCTTGTAAGATTCTTTTTGGGATAAAATTACAGCTATAACAATCATGGATGCGTTGCGAATCCTTTGACAATTGATTGTGTGGATCTTGCTGTTCAACTTTGGTTGACGATATGTTCAAGAATTGCCAATAAACATAAAAAACTTATTTAAAACAAATTAATTTTTTTTTTTTTTTGTTAATTTAAAAATATAAACTTCTTTTTAACCTAATTGAAAAATAACTTTTTAATTCTATTAACCAGCAGCGTAGCGAAAGCCGTGGTGCTCTGTGATAAGACAGTAAAGACTTCCTGGGGTACCTGTTTAAAGATTTTGAAAATGCAATAAACTCTCATAAAATAAACAAGTCTCCAGGTATAGATGACATATGCTGTAATATTGTTGCAGTTATGTTGTAGTTGTTGTTGTAGCTAATGACTTTTCAAGTCTTATACTGCATTTTATACTATACCAAAATATTTTACTAATGCTCAAATCTATTTAAAAAAATTTAAGTAATACAATTTAAAAAATATAAGCCCGGACTTGTACCAACTTATTTTTCTAATAACTTTTTTCAAGTCAATACCAACAGATATATTAGACGAGGACCAGAAAATTTCACATTGCCCTTAAAAAAACAAAATGATTAAGTATCAATTGTATACCGTGGCCCCTACTGATGCAACAAAGTTATTACTCGATATATAATTTATCCAAAATAGATATTTATTGAAGATATATAATATTATATATGATTATCCAATGTACTAAGTTCTATAGAACTTTCTAAATTGGTAGTTCTCTTATAAAACTGTTATACAATGGCATCTCTCATTCAACTCTGAAAACAAGAATGATAAAAAAGCAATTAAAAAAAAATGTACGTTCATGGCTTCAAATAATCAGTGGATAAAATTTTTCATTTAGAAATATTATGGTAATATCAGGCTGATGCAAGATAAAAAATATATGAAAACGCTTGCAATGAAAATTTATAAAAAACTTATTTTGGCTCGCTATTTTAGAGTTATTCCTTGGGTAATTTTGGAAAACTTTATTTTAAAAACAGACAACAACTGATGTTATCATATATTTCACAAATATGAGAATCGAATTGCTTCACAGAGAAATTTTCCTTAAGCAATTTAATTCGCTGAAACGGGACGCAAATGTTATTTTTTTAAAACGAAGCTGTTTTCAAACCTTTGAGGTATCGATTGGCGTATTTTCCATAGGGCAAATCTAGGCAACTGCTTAGGGGTACTAATCCAAAAGGGGCACTTAATTTTTTACTTTCTTTGAAAAATTTTGTTAAATTTTTTTTAACTTCATTTTTTATCGAATAATCATAAGTAATTTTTTGAATTTAATTGAATTTTTAAATGACTAGTTTAAAATAAACAACGAAGATATTAGGCAACAATAGGGATGAGTTTCTTTAAATGACAAACATTTGCGCTACCCTAACATAACTTAATTGTCGTTACGTGCGTAATAGAAATAACTGCTTTCGATTATTAATTATTTAGTGTATTTTTGCTTCTTATTAAATCAACAAAAAATTAAATTAACAAAAACTAGAGATAATTAGTTTTTAGTGTAGATTTGTAATTTTAACTTCAATTACGAATTATTGGGCGTCAACACAAATGCAAAACAAGAGAACTCTCTTGTTTTGCATTTGTGTTGACGCCCTATAATTCTTAATTGAAGTTAAAATTACAAATCTACATTTGTTAAAATTACAAATCTACAATTACAAATCAAGAAAGTTTAAAATATCAACATAAAAATAAACATATAGAATAAATTCAAATAAAATTTCTTATCTTCAATTTCAAAAAACAAATTCAATTAAAATTTCTTATTATTTAAAAACTTTCAAGCGGTCGATTTTCGACCGCTTTAAAGTTTTTAAAGTGGTCGAAAATCACAATAATTAACTAATTTTACTCAATATAAATAATAACTGCTTTTATAAGATGAAATTAATCGCAAGACAGTTTGTTATAAAAAATATTTTTCTATAACATATATTTGCTATAGATATAAAAATCCGAATCTTTTTTCACTTTCATACAAAAGTTTTTTTTTTTTAGCTAAAAACGAAAATAATCTAATCACCACTTAGTAATGTTTTTATCTATTTTTTTAAGAAAAGGGTAACGCATCTAGTTTAACATTAATCAAAGTTTTAGTTTTACACACAATATTCAGATGTAAAATGAAACACTTTATAATATTTATTTCCAATATTATTATATACACCTTATTTTTTTAATACCGATATGTTACCAACAAAGTTTACCCGAAATTCATTTCGCATTTCGTAAATCGTTGTGCAACACTAGCAACAGGGGTGTGGAGTAGTAAAAAAAAGTGTACCAACTCCGACTCCGACTCCAATCGTTGAAATTTTCAGAGTACGAATCCGACTCCAACTCCGAAGCAAAATTTTTGAAAAATTCTTTAAATTCTTTAAAAAATTTTAACATTATGCGATAATTAAAAAATTTTTTTTTTGCCAAATGTATGAAAAATTCTTTGATGGTTAAATATTTTGTACATGCACGTGCAATACCAAAAAGTTTTACCCTTGGAGTCGGAATAGCAATTTTGTTTAGCGACCCCGACTCCGACTCCGATTAAAATGTCACTGCTCCGACTCCACGACTCCAACTCCCATTCCGACTCCACAGCTCTGACTAACAAGATGGAGTCTGTCATGGGTTTGTTAACATGTAGAAATAGTAGGTAGTTTAAGCGTGTCTGCGTCAATATAAACCGAAGAAGAATCTATAAACGTCGAAGTGCTCTCTAAAGATAAGTCTTTAAACGACAAAGCGCTCTCGTCGAAGTCTTTTCTTGATTAGCATTTGACATGTTATAGTTATATACTTTTTCATGACATGTCATAGTTAAATATATTTTCAACAACTTATCAACTTTGGAAAAAAGTATGCTGCTCTTAGAATTCAAAAATATCTCAATTATTGTTGATATTTTAGTCATCTGTAGCTTAGGGTTGTGAACTTTCAATAAATTGGGTAACATTTTCAATTGACCATCTAAAAAATGAAATGTTATATTATCACTATACCATTGTTTTATATTGTTCGAAACAATGACGCTTCGATTGAATGCTCAAATGAGTATCTTGTCGATATCTTTTAACACGTTTAAAGTAGTTTGATCAAACCGTCTTGATATTTCCGAAAGTAAGAGGTCTATGACAATTAAACAGATTCTGTTTTTCTTTTCCTGTTGTATTTTTTTATGAAAAAGAAGAGAATTGACAGGTTTTCGACTAATAAAGAGATTTTTGTTAAAACATTCTTCAAAAAAAATTGGTTTCTTGTGTTGGTCAAAATCTGCCGGGCACTTATTTTTTTCATTTAACCCATTAGGAATAAATGCATGTTCGCCACACTTTGATGTAAAAAGCTAGTAATGCACTTCATAACGGCATAAAAAAAAAAAGGCTTTTGTCTTATTTTTACAAAGATGAAGCCTTTGTAAGTCTTTGGGTACGCCAATCTTGATTATATTACTTCACGCTAGGGTGTCCTGTTTCAGCATTTTTTTTAAATTTTGAGTTAAACTTTTTATGTGAGGTGCATAATGATTAAAAAATAATTCTTTTAAAATTTTGGGACAATCAAAGATTATTTAGGGGTAGCACATTTACCTAGTTTGAGTAAAGTGTAGTTTTCGCGCCTGTTTTTCAAAATTTTTTAAGATTTCACTGTCAGTTTTTCAAAATTCATTAAGAAACTTTTAGTATGTTATTTTTCAATAAGTAAAGTATTACAGGTAAAAAAAACTGGACTGAAAGTAAAATACTTCGGTGCGGCACAGTATCAAGTTCGGTTTTGCCAATATAGTCTCAATTTTTGAATTCTCGCTGCATTTTGTAGATCTGTTAGCAAGAATGCAATAGTAAAAATATAAAATAAATACTAATTAACTCAATAAAAAAATGTAGTCTCTGATTTAAAACCACTCGTTAACTTGTAAATTTGTTAAGATAATTAATATATAAAGTTTAAGATAGTACATACTTATGAACAAAATGTACAAATCAACATTTTCAAAAAAATTTATTTAAAAGCAATAAAAATTCTACTTTAATTGCTTTTAAATTTCCCATAGAATTTCCCTGGGAAATAAATTTTTCTGTATATATATATACCTAAAATTTTTCTGTATATACCCTGGCATATTAAAAATACTATAAAATTATTACTCAATATGTACTCTATTATGGCAACGTAATGTTAATAACTGTTCATTTTTACCGGAGTTTATTGATATTTAAGCAAGCGTACAATTCAGAACGTCTAGTAGTAGTAACTGCATTACTTCAATTTTAAAATTTTAAATTTTCAAGTGCACTTGTTAAAAAATGAAAAAATCTAGAGTGGGAAAAACTTTATATGCAAGAAAAGATTATTAAGACGAATTAAATAAATGTCTGGAAGAGCAGACAGTAGCGCATGATAAATAATCTATAAGAAAACGTGATATTTTCGTGAGTGAAGAAGATGAAAAAATTCTCAGCAAGGATGATGAAAACACAATAGATACTTAGAAACTAAATCGAATAACTCCAATTAACTGTATAAGCTTAAACATAATAAAAACTAAACATAAACTAAATATAAAACAAGTGATTGCACTAAATTGTATAAATTTAATGAAACTTTTATACAAACTAAAAATAAATTGGATAATTGTACCCTACCGTATAAACTAAATTAAATACAAAACGATGAAATGTAGGGGAGAGTGGGGTATTGGCGAACACCTAAGCGGGAATGCAAATTAAAGACACCAGTTATACAAAATTGATCATATTTATTGCTTATCAATTAGTTTAACTACTCAGTCACAAACCCTCAAAAGGAATTTTTAAAAATCTTATTATAAAATAAAAATTTATGCCAGAAATAAAACCATTGGTGTTCGGAATTACCCTGCCTACGTGGGGTAATTCCGAACACATTGGGGGGCAATCACAAGCACTGTTGTGTAATAGCGAATAAAAAGCTAATTGTAATAACTAAGTCTAAAAACTATATTATGCAACAAAAACAAAAAAAAGGAGTGACTTTATTTCCATAGAAGCTACAACAGAGTGTTACTCAAGAAAAAAGTTGCATAAAATTATCAGAAAAATTTAAAATCAAATTATAGTGAACAACATTCGCAGCTTCATTACACTACTGCACGTCTGGAACTGAGCATAGGATCCCTTCTCAGCAGGTAAAAAAAAATTGTCGAATTTATTTTTTTACAATGCTGTTTTGACCATGTTCGGAGTTACCCCGCGTTCGCCATTACCCCACTCTCCCCTACTAAACTGTGTAAATCTCATTAAATTAGATACAAGTGGAATCGCACGTGTTTAGGTTTTTTCAATTTTGCACGTAAAATATGATTCATAAATATATAAATTATAATAAAGTAAAAAGTAAACTTTAAACAATGACATGATAAAATAACTAGTAATAATTCATCTCTAGGATAAATTATTACGAGTTATTTTAAAATAACAATTTAATAATACAGTCCTGGTTTTCCAGAAGGTGCTGCTGTGGAGGCAAAAAAAAAAAAAAAAAAGCCTGAAGTTAGAAAAAAATTTGAAACTTTTTTTGACATTTGAAAGTTTTTATTGCTACATTTATCTTTTTACTATAATTATATGGATGATATATGAATATAATGAAATGAGATAATTAGACGCAAAATTTAAAAGCTTTTATCAGAAGCGATTAAACCAAAAAAAGTAATTGCAGTTCAGTGCAAATTAAAATTCATGGGTTAAATTTAGTTTAGTAAAACTTAAAAAATTTTAAGTGTAGTATATTGGTGTTCGCAAAGAAACATTATAGAAATCGTTTCTTAATATAAGCAAATTTTTTTTAACTTTATTGTATAGGCAGGTTTGGCGCTTAACCATCCCTTTATAAACAATATATATATAAACAAATACGTTATTTGTTTATATATATTGTTTATAAAATGTAAAAAAACCCACTTATATAACGTTTTATTCAGGATCGTAAGTAATATAAGTAAACTTTTCTAATAATTACAAGTCTTTTTTGCTCAAGCTGTTTTGTTTTGATTTTTTGTATGTATGCTATTATATTTAAAAAAGTTGACAAGATTGAAAAACACGAAACGAATTGTCTCACCCATGTAGAAAATTTGAGACTTCAATTTTAGGTTCGCCCCTCTCTTGATAATTTCTGATTGCTAAAATTACGTCATCTATTTCTTAGAACATTAAAAATGATAGACGCGGCTTTTTCGTAAATTATTAAAGGCAATTATTTTGCGTATGTGACGTCACTTTACAGCAAAAAAAAAACAACTAGAAAAACAAACTAGAAATAAGATTTTATTAGTATTAAAAAAAAAAACTCCTTCTATTTAAGATATAAGGAATATACTTTTATGGGATATATTCTAATAAAGATAAAAACTATTTATTTATTACTATTGTACTAAATACAAACGCTTATCCGTGAAATGATATATCTGTACCAGTTTTATATCTTTTTGTCCAAGGTCTTCGTAGTTCCATTTGTATAGCGTTATGAACAAACGTTTGCAATTGAAGTTCCATTTGTATAGCGTTATGTACAAACGTTTGTAATTGTAAACATCTTTTGCGCATATTACGTTGAGTTTGCAGGCATTATACGGAATAATCGCGTATAATATATCTATAAAATGAGAAAACTTTAAAATTTTATTTTAAATTTTAGAAATCTTTTTTGATATATTATTATTTTTTTGCTATAAATATATAAGCAAGATTAAAAAATTTCAAAATTTATTACGCTAGGGGGGGAGGTAAGAAAACCCCCAAAACAACACTGATGACAGCGCACTTAACCACTGAGCTATCGATGAAATGCATTTAGCAGAAAAACAAACCTAATTATAAGTTTCTTATAAGCTCTACGTATGCGGAAAAGGTGCGCATGTTAAGTTTTATTCTATTAAAGTTTTTTTTCAGAATAAATTATTTTACTAAAAAATACTAAAGTAAATAAGAAATAGATATATAAACAACCTGTGTGGAATAGAAATGTATAATCGGTGAAGAATAGATTATGAGGTCGCCATTTTCAAAACCAGTTAATAAAAAAAAGGACCACAGTTTATCAGGTACATTATCATACTCATCGTGGTATAAGATTCGTTTCCCGTTTATCTGGTCTGTTTGTACCACTTGTACATTCTCTCAAGATACTTCAAAAGAGCTTTCCTCTATAACCCAATATTAAATAAGTTTAAAATAAAATTGGATGGATTATTAATAAATTTTGATAAAAATTTTATTGTTGCTCCTTCAATTTTTAGGGCAGACGACACACTTTTCAAAGTGGTGGGGCACAATCGTTAATATCTAAAAAAAAGTCCTCTATATCAAGATATTCCTCAAATGAAAAAGGTCTTTTAGAAAGAAAGTGGGGGAGGAGGCATTGCCCCTGGCTCCCGGAGTCGTCGGCTCAAATTTCTTTCGTCATGCATCTTGGATTTTCTTTATGAATTTTTTTTATTTGATTGAGCAACTGTATTACGTATTCAGGGAAACTCTTTTTCCGGATATTTACGGAATTCTGGATATTTTTTCAACTTTTGGTTTTTCTGAATATCCAAAATGTTTTCTATATATACAAGTTTAATTAAAAAATTTTGTAATATATTTGTTTTTTAAACTTTTTCACTCATCACTCATACAAAACTAAGAAAAATTTGAAAAAAAAACAACAAACAAATAAAACAACCCAGCTTAAAGCAAAATTAACAGGAAAATATATTCCGGATATCTTACAGAAACAATTTTCCGTATTTTAAAATATGGTCTGAATGATCTATGCGTATTATACGAAGCTTTAAGTTGTGACAAATATTATCTAAATATTATTTGTTTATTCTTAAATTTGCTTGCACACTCTACACCTTACATAATGCGATAAAAAATGTGTTGGGCATGGAATACTATTGATTTTAACGACTCTTTTATATTGCAAACTGCGTGCTATGGTATTTCTAATAAAATTACTCTTACATTATAATTTATTAATGTATTACAAGTTTTAACCTATTTTTCGTGTAATTTAATTGTTACTATACCATTTCCTTCTTGCAATGATAGAAGGTGCATAACATTTTCAAGGAATGCTTTTCTTTCACTGTAATTATCGTTTTTATCATAATTACTCTTAAATATATTCTAGTATCTACTTTTTTTCCCTCTGTTTTACTATTTAGCCATGATTTTAGCCTTTCTTTATTTAAACTTCTAACATTAAATCTGTTATTTCTTTTTTTACTTAATTAACTCTAATTTGTTTACAATAATTAGATTTTCATCTTTTTCAAGAAAACTTATTTTTATAAAGATCAAGACAATTTTAACTAATGAGCTTTTCGAAATAAGCATTTGTAGATCGTTTGGCATATCTTTAAAAATTTTTAAAAGTGTAAAATAATTCATTTTTAAAGCCATCATTAATTAAGTTTTCTTTTTAAAGTTTTCTTTACTTATACAATTCTAAACTTTTACTCTATCATTGTTTCTTTAACTTCCAAATGGTATTGACAAACTTATCTTGATGGCTCGACTTTAATGCAGCAGAAAAGTTAACATTAAAATCTGTACGATACTTACAATATAGAACATCATAAGGAGAAGTAGCGTCACAAGGGTTGATGTCACCCAAGGTCCTTTAAAAAAATTTGAGGCATACAAAATACAATCTTTTGATTTTGAATAAAAGACGAAAGATTTTTGTGTTAAACGAAGGAATATCAATGTTATTAATAAAGAATAACGTAAGTCAAACCTTAAAAACTATTGGTTAGGACAAACGCAAATAAAAACTAACACTAACATGAGCAGTTCTGTAATTGTATTTTTCATTCTAGTGTCACCTCTTCGAAACAGGTCGTGATGATTTTACCCGGTACAGCCCGCACTCTCCCCTCCTCTTCCCCCCCCCTCCTCTCCTTCATAGAGACGCCACTGATAGGATGTACCTTTTAATGTTAAATACCAATCATAAATATCTCTGTTTAGCATTTTATCAAAAAAAACATTTGCAACAACAACAACAAAAAATAAACATTTAAACGTTGTAAGTAAAAAAATACATAAGAACATTGCAGCTGTAAATAAAACTCAACAAAAGAAACTTTAAGAGAAACAGCAAGTTAACCTTAACAAGTAGGTTAATCTGCCGGGCAATGAAAAAACATATAGACAATGAATTTATAGTTTATGCAAAATTATACGTCAACTCTAACCACATAGCTATAACTAGTAGGAATGCTAACGACTTGTTGTTGACGCTAACGACTGCTTCAACAAAATCTTTCTTGTGTTGCAAAACAAAACAGACGTGTTGCAAAGCAAGGTTTCATTTTGCAACACGTAGTCTGGGACTTGATTTCGCGGCACGTGGTAATGGCTGGTAACACAGTTGTGTCGTTATCTAGTTAGACAATACCATATGATGCGACAGTTAACAGACCTTTTGAGTTTTCAATGGCAGAACATGTGACAAACCTTGCAACATTTATTCTTGTTCTTCATATATTTGGCATTTAAACTGTATTTACTAAAATACTTTCTAAATGGCATAAGATATATTAAACTATTTTGATTTCTTTGAAAGTGGGATGAGGTAGAAAGACTTATCGTAATTGCTTTCCAAGTCATCGACTGATCAAGGTCTTTTTCTTTGAGCGGGGAAGGGGGTGGGAGGTTTTGAATTTGGAATCTAAATTCAAAAACTTACAAACCACTATTTTAATTTTTCGTTTTGTATCAAAAAACAAGGCAAATATTATTTTTAATGTTGTTACAACATGTAATGTACATTTGTATCCGCATCTGTAACTGATTATTTTTTATCTATCAAGTTTATATGGAGGTATGTGCTTGTTATTTATTTCATGAACCTGAGGTTCCTTACCCTACTTTTATTTTGGCATGATACAATAAATCTATCAGTTATAAGTTATATAAAATATCAGTTATAAGCAGTAGCAAACAAAGAATTTGAAAACCAAGGTAAATTTTCGTGCGTGCACACGTATTTTCAAAACATACCTCGACACTCGATTTTAAAAACATTAATGCTCTAATATTAAAGCTTTTTATTATCGCTGTGTTAATTATTTGAAGATTTAAAAAAAAATGTTTTTGAGCTTTTCAGCGTTTCTATGTTTCTACCGGTCTTGAAGGAGACAAAACTTTTCGCAGGAATTTAACGATTAAACAAAGATTAATACATACAAGATAAATAAAATCAGGTTTTTCATGTTTCAACTTGAATATTCAAGTGCAATTATAATTATACATAAACTAAAACGTATAATCCCAGAAAAGAAAATACAAATATAATGTCAATTACCAACAACGAGAAAATCATCTGATCGACTTCTGTCCGAATGTCACTTTTTATTACATATTCAATCTGAATAGGATTACGATGTCTATTAGTCGCGTTCCAATCTAGTAAGATATGGTTAGTAGAAGTGTATAATGTATATTACTAGTAAGTACATATTTAAAAATATCAACTAAAAATAACTAAAACAAAAACATAACAAGTGCAAATCAAATAAAAAATTAAAAATAAAAAAAAAATAACAGAAAATTTCAAACCTAAGTGTTTTTTTCAATATATTTATATATATACAAGTTTAGCCATTCGAGATAACAATAACAAGATATAAAAATAATGACAATATTTTAGATAAAAAACCTTTCTTTTCACTGACAAAATTACTTGAAACATATATAAGAAAAAAAAGTACTTACAAAATTTTAAACTTCAAAATATAAAAAGCAAAATAGCTGAAAGAGTTATTAAAAAGAAAAAAATTTGTGGTAAATGTTTAGCAGAAAAATATTGATGTTTAGTTCACTAAATAGAGCTTTTGGGGGTCTTCAATCATTTACATTTGAAATGATTTTTATAGCATGTCCACTGAGTCTTATGTACGTTGGCACAAATAAATAAAACAAGAGAAGTATAAGCTTTCTTAAACATTTTTGTTAAGCAACTGTTTGGCTTTATCGAATACGCTGTTTGGAAATTTTGTTCTTATTTATACTTAAGCGTTCTTTCCAGGCAAGAATTGTGCCGAAAACTACACCTAAAAATGTACACAAGTCTTGCCATTTTATCTGTGATTTCTCAATACAAAGATTGGGCATTTTTAAATGAATAACATGATAAAATGTTGTAATATATCAAAGTAACAGTGTACATATATTTATTTTATGATAAAACTCAAGAATGCAAGTCGAAAAAGATACAGATAGGGGGAAATGGGGGAAAATAGTACATTTCAAAAAATCCAATTAGGAGAAATCTCTAATCTTTGTTATCTTCCCCCTATTTAGCAGAAATGTGTGTGGTAAATAACTCAACTTTTAGGGGGTACTTTTGAAAAGCACCCCCTAGAACGACTTTTTGAAGGGTGAAGTGGGACAAAGAAATTCATTTTTTTTTAATTTATTTTTTCATGCTGATTCAGTCCAAACAAGGCTGCAAACAACCACTATTAAGTTGAGAGTTACTAGAAAACAAAGAGTTAAAAAGCAAGGAAACGGTTGACAAAGGAAAACATGAAGATAACAGAGAGTTCCAAAGGGTTAAAGTTTGGGAAAAAAAAAACAAAAAAAACAGACAAACAAAAGTTTTTAGAATGCAGGGACAGTAAAAAATGGGACTTTGCTGAATGGCGAGTCAAGCAAGAATGAGCTCTTGGTTGATGGAACTAGAGATGATAGTTCCTTTGAGCAGCTATTATGATAGCATTTGTAGAAAAGAGAAAAAGTTGCAACTTTACGACAATGGGAGAGAGGTTCAAGTTTGGCAGATAGAGCGGAACCAACTATGTTAAAAATGCGTTTTTTGACCTTGTCAAGAAGAGAAAGAGCATCATTAGAAGAAGCAGCCAAAATATGACAACAATGTTCCATAGAGGGGCGAATAAGAGATTTGCAGAGGTAGAAAATGGAATCGAGAGCAAGTAAACGACAAGCATGATAAAGAGAAGAAACCTTAGCAGATGCTAATTTAGGGACATTTAGGGATTTAGGGTTTACGATTTTAACAGTTTTTAAACAATAATTTTTGTCAATATGTTTTTAATTACTTTTTAGTCCCACTTTACCTCACACGTTTCCCACTTTACATCAATGGCATGGTTTCTTGAAAATTAAAAGAATATATACTTTATTGTAACCTGTTGACAATCTTGAGCGATGGAACCTGTGTCCGAATGATGCTTTATTTGTTAAAACTTGTTTGGTTCAGCACATACATTTTATAAAAAAAATATTAAACTATTGTAGAAATATTTTTAATGCTCCACTTCTCCACTACCCACCCAGGCATTAAAGAAGTGTCAGATTATCATCATATAATAATGTATTCTATTGGTTAGAAATTAACTTTACTACTGCTAAGGAACTTGTTCTACTCTATAACTAAACTGAAACTAATAATTAGAAATAAGAGTTTTTAAATATCAAAATGGTCTTTTAAAATAATAATCTTACACTACATTCACAGATTGAAAGATTCGTAGATTAAATTGATCACAGTAAACAGTCTTCTTACTAGGTGCATTAAATCAAAAGGTCCGCAAACCAGATGTAACATCAAATACATCCTACCACTAATAAAAGCAAAAACTCAATCAAATAAATTGTTTTATAAATTCAGGGTTCAATCAAATCAAAATTATTTTGCAAATAACTAAAATATACAACAACAAAAAAATTTACATTCATCAAAATATTATATTCATTGTATTAAAGCAAACAGAGTGAAGTTCATGTTATTTAATTGTGTAATTAAATAATACGAATATGTATAAAGCAACTAAAATACCTCTTCTTTTAGTTGTTCAACTTTATCATCTGTCTAATCTACTGATATAAATTCACCTTGCTTGTTACTAATCCAATGAGTTGTGTTTTAAATGAGTTAAAAAATCTTTGAAAACTTTTAGGAATGACTAACTATGTTCAAAAACTGTAATAAATGCACATAAATCAGAAACTACTGAAAATCTTTTTGTCAGATAAAAGTCATTAAAAAATTTGTAACTTTATTTTAGAAAAACTCAGAATTTTTTTCACTATCATGATCACAAATAAACATAATTGAAAGAGATAAACTAAAAGATAAATAGCATGCATAATTTAGAAATCTTTTGCAATCTCAATCAATCAAAAGTGTACATAGTTATAATTGCAAACAACAAAGACCAACTAGCTCTTCACCAGAACAATATGTTTTAATATCTTTTTTCAACAAATTATTCCAGAAGACTTAGTTTTTATACAATATTTGATCATTATAGGAATTAAATCTGCAAGTACCTCTGCTTTCAGCAAAAAGATGCAAGTCTGTTCATTATAATATTCAATGCTCCATGATTTATGAAAGATTGGTAAGGGTTCCAGATTGCCTACAATGATTTGAAAGAATTTTAGACAGCCTATACTTTGAGAAACGCTATTAATTGATGAAAATGCTTTGCTTCTGAGCATAAAACACCATGCCTAGCACATAACTTCCCAACTTTGCGTGTTCTCCTTGGGGGATAAAGAGGTGCCAGTCGATACAAAGATACAAATGCTGCAGGCTCTAGTTGAGTTTTAAGAGCCAAAAGAACTTCAGCATCGTAAAACATCAAATGCCCAAACTGGAGTTACATGAGCTGATTTCTAAACGATGCTAATTTCTCTCTGAACATTTAAACACATCAAAGGAAAATATAAAAAGTAGCCTAAACACTATAGATGCTTTTAACCACCCTAAGCTGCAAGGGTTTATTGTTAGATACAAAAATATATCTAAAGTTAATAACGCTTTAGAAAACAACACCAACCTTAATCATAATTTTATTTAAATAAACTTAATTTCGTAGATTATTTTATGCTTATTAATGTTGTATTCTATTTTTATTTTTTTTTAAATAATTTGTATTGCTATTTAAATAAAGTAAACAAAATATTAACAAATACAACATTTAAACTAATTTTATTTTGCTTTGGTAACTTGTCAAACTGTTTTAAGATTTTAAACTTGTTTATTTTTTTAATATAACACCACAATCAAAAATGACCGTAAAAAAGTGCGTCGTTTTAATAAATCCAAATTGTATACTTACCTGACTGGAAAGTTAAGTCGGATCATGAAGCGGCTTCTTTCAGAGTGAGGCTTATTCATTGCACTTCGACTAGGCTGACCTCTGCGATTATCGCTAACGTCGATAACTCGACAGTATAATTTCTGGTAGCGGAAGCCTGCGTTCGCGCTCGCTTCCATTTTACTTCAATGAAACCATCTGGATGTGAGTCCGAGCGCTATAACTACGTTTCATCTTTCTAATCCTCATCCTAATCATCATCCTAAATAGCTAAACTATTTAGGTTTAACTTAAAGACGTATTCACAGAGCACCGCGGAATAAGATTTAACGGCTGCAAACCGGAATAGCATTTAAAATTTCCTTTTCGGGTCTTTTTTAAATTGACTTTTTAATTGTTGGTTTTCCATAGAGGTTGATGTACAATCAACCTCTATGGATAATCAACAATCCGAAGAGTTATTACTCTTATTAGTATTCTTATTCGAGAAAATAGTGAAAGCTTCAACAGGTGAATCGATCGAACAAGTTGAAATGAACTATAGTAGCGATGAAACTTCGGATGATGAATGTGTAAATGAACAAAATAAAAAACAACCAAGAAACTATGCTGAAGCAGCAAAAACACAAACGAAAAAACGAAACCTACCAAAAACGCAAATCTGCAAAAATAAAGAGCATTTTACCCTAAACGATTTCTTGAAAGTAATAATTTAGTAGTAATTTATTCAAATAAGTCCTCTTATAAAATCACAAATAATTAAAAAACAAACAAAACCAACAAATTATGCAAAAATTTATGGTTTGTGAAATATAAACTTTAAGTAAAAAAAAAAGCAATTGTATTTCATTGCAAGTAAGTTGATATCAAATTTGAGAAAAAGGGAAAAAAGATTGCTTTAAAGGGAAAAAAGATTGCCTTAAAATCTAATTAAAGTTTACGTCTATGACAAATAGTATCTAAAAAGCCAATATTTGTAGCTGCTAAAGCACGAATTAATTAATAAAAGTGCAGCTCATCTTCAGTAAAAGATGTACTGTTTGCAGCTGTAGAAAAAAAATACTTGTCAATTCTATTCTTAAATGCGTTAACTGACGGAACCTTTTTGCATGCTGACGGCAAATCAGCATGACAAAAAGGTTCATTTTTTTAACAAATCATTGACAATACGATTTGTTAAAAAAAATTTTTAACAAATCATTGACAATACGATTTGTTAAAAAATTTTTTTAACAAATCATTGACAATACGATTTGTTAAAAAAATTGTGACGAGCATTATTATATGTAAATTCACCCATTAGGACGTTGGAAGATGATCTGCAAATTGGTGGATTATGCCAATTGATACTCTCAAAACCGTTTTCTAGCTTAAACTGTTGGATTAAGTCGCCACGTCTCCTGCGAGTTTCCAAAGTAATAAAATTGAGCCGCCGACACCTTTCAGCATAAGGTAATCCTATCAAATCATGAGGTACTTTTGTTGCTTTGTGCTGAATTTTTTCAATTTCTTTGATGTCACCTTTTAAGTAAGGACACCATACCGGAATAGCGAATTCCATGTGCGGCCTAACATACGTAGTGTATAATTTACTCCAAAGCTTCATATCTCTTGATCTAAATGTTTTTTTGTAATAGGCCAAGGATCATATTCGCTTTACGTGTTGCAACCTGTATGTGTTGATTCCATTTTAGATCATTAGATATAAAGATACCCAGGTCTCTCTCAATATCCGTTGCCTCAAGAGTAAGTGATGTATTTCCATCATTCATTATATATTCATGATTACTATTTCCATAACCAAGGTGCATAACTTTACATTTTGGAACATTTAACTCCATTAGCCATTCCTTTGACCATTCTGTGACAATGTTTAAATCGTTTTTGAAGGATCAGGCGATCAGTATCGTGAAACTCAGGTCTTATTTCTTGTAACAGTTTAATGTCGTCAGCATAGATTTTATGAACTGATTTTAACTTATCGGTTAAGTCGTTTATATAAATGATAAATAATGTTGGACCAAGTACAGACCCTTGAGGAAATCCGCTTAGAACATCGGTCCAGTCGCTAAAGTGTTCACCAAAAACAGCTCGCTGTTTTCTACTAATCAAAAATGACTCAACCCATTTTAGAACATTGCCAATAAACCCATATGCTTATATCATTTATATACGATAAAGGTGGTCTATAAACACAACCAATAAGAACAATTTCGTTACCGATTTTAATTTCACACCATATTTGCTCGGAGTTGCTGTTGTTTAAGATCTCTCTTAGATGACGATCAGATACCTCATTCACGACTAGATCACGCTTGATGTAGATAGCAACACCTCCACCGTGACTAGTTTGATTTTTCTTTACTGGTGAGTAGTTGTTCAATTGAGAAGCAGATATTTCAGTAAACCATGTCTCAGAAATAAAGATTAAATCATACATGTTTATGACACAAAGTGCAGATAATTCGTTCATTTTATCCGGATTAAGGGAAGTTGCGTTAGTATAAAAACATTTTTAAAATGTATTTTTAGGGTTAGATTTAGCAGATTTTATTTTTGTATTTAATGCATTTAAAAAAATATTCGCAGGTAAACATTTGATTCATTGTGTTTTTGCACTTCTGGTTGCTTGCGCATCTCTCCATTTGATGAAAGGATGCTTTTTACGTCCATTGATTTCAACTTCCTGTGAGACATCAATGCATCGCAATTTATCGCTGCGGGTGACAAATCTAAAGGTCTTGTCAAGTTTTTCAAACTTGTCAAGGTCAGAATTAGCTGCTTTTCTTTCGTTTAATTTATTGAACTCACTTTGTTCTGATGCTGTGCGGTCAGGGCGTATAAATATATCTTTAAAATTGCCCGATGCTAATTGTTTAGCCGATGCTATAACGTCGTTGCTGATAGATACCGAATCAACTTCAATCATAAAAGGAGCAGGTTTACCAGAATTAAAGTTCTTATTTTTTTTTGAAACGTTTAACTCTAACTATATTGACTGTTTTACTTAAGGACGCCATACCCTTTTTAAATTAGGCGGTGTCATCTTTAGTTATATCGCTTGGTTGAGTTTTTACAGATTCAGGTAGACCAAACACAACAATTCTCTTCTCTCTATTAGTCACGTCCCTATTATGCTTATTGAGCGCGCTCACTACAGCTACGTTTGCTAATGCACCGGGTTTGCTGACTTGTTCAACAAATTTAGATAACAAAGGTTTTTCACTACTTTTGCTATCTTTCAGGGACTTTATTTCAATATCCTGCAAATCAATTTTATTAGTAAGTTCGTCATTCTGGCAGTAAGTGTTTTAATTACATGAAGAGTTTGTTTAAGCTCTTCTTTGGCAATTTTATCAGGGTATTACTATATTTAGCAATTACCAGTGGAAGCGATTTTAAGATGTATGCATATATGATTTGTTTTTAACTCGATAAATATGCTTTGATATCCGTGAAGTTTCGATAAACTTTTTTTGAGAGTTTTTTTATTTATTTTTTTATTAATATTTTTTAATTCTTTTTTTACGTAATTGTACCGTTGAAAATTTTTTTTTTTTTTTTTACGTTGTAAAAATATTGTTTTATAACAGTTTATTCATAATAATAATAATAGTAATAATAATAATAACAATAATAATAATAATAATAATAATAATAATAATAATAATAATAAATCTTTCTGATACAAAAAATGTAACAACTAATTTTCCGGGAATATATATAATCACGGACTTATTATGTAATATATTAAGTATGTTTTTAAATTGTCAAAAGCTCAAAAGAGAAAGAATAAGATATATAAAAATCTGAAAAACTTATTTTCAAAATTATGATTAAACAATCAGATTAAAAATCAGGTGCAACGCAACCATTGACGGTTAGTTAAAATCTTCTAGAAAAGAAAATATTAAAAATAACTCGTTTGAAAAGATTTTAAAACTTGTCAAAACTCTATTAAAATATAAGCGAACTGAAACGTAAATATTTGCTTATAAATATATTTTTTCACAATAATTTATAAAGTTATATATAATAATATATATGTGTATGTAATTAAAACATATAATATATGTGTATGTAATTAAAACAAACAAAAAACAACAAATTATATTTGAATAAATTAAGACACGGCGAATCGGATGTAGATAAAATAATATATGTATTATAATTAATT
Source organism: Hydra vulgaris (assembly GCF_038396675.1). Lineage (NCBI taxonomy): Eukaryota > Metazoa > Cnidaria > Hydrozoa > Anthoathecata > Hydridae > Hydra > Hydra vulgaris. The sequence goes on from NC_088933.1 coordinate 11,953,573, forward strand.
TTAAAGTAGAAAAGTAAAGGATAGTAAATAAGCTTATAAGATGAAGCGAATTGCAGTAGAAGAAAGTTTATGTAGATAATAAAATAAATGGAATAAACAGAAAAAAGATTACGTAAAAAATCATGGAAAACTTACGCTTAAATAAACACGTCTATTCGACTCAAAAGCATGATCTTGAAAAAGCAATTGAAAACAAAAACTTAGACATAGCAATAGTAATAAAAACCAATGAATACAGAAAAAAACTATTAGAAAACGGGCTATATATTACCAATTGAAGACCTTGGTGCAAAAACGATTTAACTCTATTTTTACAAATTGTTCAGGAGAAGGAAACTGATGATGTTTGAAATTTTTATATTCTCTCAATTTTTTACACAAGTTCTGCGTAGTTTAATATAAAATGCATGTTTATTGTAAATTTTGTTTTTGTATCATCAATACCAACGACAATTAAAAAAAAATAAATTCATGGAGTTACCTCGTTTTTGCGCCAAGCAGATAAAATTAAATTTTACTATCAAGATCCGAGAAAACAAGACTAGAATTAACAAAAATACACAAAATAAGTTTCATAAGCGCTATACTTATTCATTTATTAAGTTCAATTTCCTTTAAAATGTATTAACTAAGCTTTAACTGTTTTATTCTGGATCATTCTTTTTTTTTAAATCCAATAAAAGAATACCAGAAATGACAAATAACAAACCATCAAATTTTGTAAATTACATACTGTATTTCATTACTTAAAATGTTATATCACAATAAAAAATAAACTTTAGTCTGTGACGCTATCCTCAGATAGTGGACCATCTTGTTCTGCACCTTGGAACTTTAACGTGTCATAAAACCACAAACCGTTTGGTGGAACATATTTGGATGCAAGTTCTTTTACTTGTAAATACTTCAAGCGCTTTACTGGTATTGGACCAGTTAACAGTTAGATGTCATAATTTGGTAGAGTCAGACAGACTCCCCATTTTTAAAAAACAAAATCTTCCTTCAAAAAACCACTTGCTAAACTGCAATATTATAAAACTACTAGAAAACGCTAATAAAATTGCCAAAGAAGAGCTTAAACAAACTCTTCATGTAATTAAAACACTTACTGCCAGAATGACGAACTTACTAATAAAATTGATTTGCAGGATATTGAAATAAAGTCCCTGAAAGATAGCAAAAGTAGTGAAAAACCTTTGTTATCTAAATTTGTTGAACAAGTCAGCAAACCCGGTGCATTAGCAAACGTAGCTGTAGTGAGCGCGCTCAATAAGCATAATAGGGACGTGACTAATAGAGAGAAGAGAATTGTTGTGTTTGGTCTACCTGAATCTGTAAAAACTCAACCAAGCGATATAACTAAAGATGACACCGCCTAATTTAAAAAGGGTATGGCGTCCTTAAGTAAAACAGTCAATATAGTTAGAGTTAAACGTTTCAAAAAAAAATAAGAACTTTAATTCTGGTAAACCTGCTCCTTTTATGATTGAAGTTGATTCGGTATCTATCAGCAACGACGTTATAGCATCGGCTAAACAATTAGCATCGGGCAATTTTAAAGATATATTTATACGCCCTGACCGCACAGCATCAGAACAAAGTGAGTTCAATAAATTAAACGAAAGAAAAGCAGCTAATTCTGACCTTGACAAGTTTGAAAAACTTGACAAGACCTTTAGATTTGTCACCCGCAGCGATAAATTGCGATGCATTGATGTCTCACAGGAAGTTGAAATCAATGGACGTAAAAAGCATCCTTTCATCAAATGGAGAGATGCGCAAGCAACCAGAAGTGCAAAAACACAATGAATCAAATGTTTACCTGCGAATATTTTTTTAAATGCATTAAATACAAAAATAAAATCTGCTAAATCTAACCCTAAAAATACATTTTAAAAATGTTTTTATACTAACGCAACTTCCCTTAATCCGGATAAAATGAACGAATTATCTGCACTTTGTGTCATAAACATGTATGATTTAATCTTTATTTCTGAGACATGGTTTACTGAAATATCTGCTTCTCAATTGAACAACTACTCACCAGTAAAGAAAAATCAAACTAGTCACGGTGGAGGTGTTGCTATCTACATCAAGCGTGATCTAGTCGTGAATGAGGTATCTGATCGTCATCTAAGAGAGATCTTAAACAACAGCAACTCCGAGCAAATATGGTGTGAAATTAAAATCGGTAACGAAATTGTTCTTATTGGTTGTGTTTATAGACCACCTTTATCGTATATAAATGATATAAGCATATGGGTTTATTGGCAATGTTCTAAAATGGGTTGAGTCATTTTTGATTAGTAGAAAACAGCGAGCTGTTTTTGGTGAACACTTTAGCGACTGGACCGATGTTCTAAGCGGATTTCCTCAAGGGTCTGTACTTGGTCCAACATTATTTATCATTTATATAAACGACTTAACCGATAAGTTAAAATCAGTTCATAAAATCTATGCTGACGACATTAAACTGTTACAAGAAATAAGACCTGAGTTTCACGATACTGATCGCCTGATCCTTCAAAAACGATTTAAACATTGTCACAGAATGGTCAAAGGAATGGCTAATGGAGTTAAATGTTCCAAAATGTAAAGTTATGCACCTTGGTTATGGAAATAGTAATCATGAATATATAATGAATGATGGAAATACATCACTTACTCTTGAGGCAACGGATATTGAGAGAGACCTGGGTATCTTTATATCTAATGATCTAAAATGGAATCAACACATACAGGTTGCAACACGTAAAGCGAATATGATCCTTGGCCTATTACAAAAAAACATTTAGATCAAGAGATATGAAGCTTTGGAGTAAATTATACACTACGTATGTTAGGCCGCACATGGAATTCGCTATTCCGGTATGGTGTCCTTACTTAAAAGGTGACATCAAAGAAATTGAAAAAATTCAGCACAAAGCAACAAAAGTACCTCATGATTTGATAGGATTACCTTATGCTGAAAGGTGTCGGCGGCTCAATTTTATTACTTTGGAAACTCGCAGGAGACGTGGCGACTTAATCCAACAGTTTAAGCTAGAAAACGGTTTTGAGAGTATCAATTGGCATAATCCACCAATTTGCAGATCATCTTCCAACGTCCTAATGGGTGAATTTACATATAATAATGCTCGTCACAATTTTTTTAACAAATCGTATTGTCAATGATTTGTTAAAAAAATTTTTTAACAAATCGTATTGTCAATGATTTGTTAAAAATTTTTTTTAACAAATCGTATTGTCAATGATTTGTTAAAAAAATGAACCTTTTTGTCATGCTGATTTGCCGTCAGCATGCAAAAAGGTTCCGTCAGTTAACGCATTTAAGAATAGAATTGACAAGTATTTTTTTTCTACAGCTGCAAACAGTACATCTTTTACTGAAGATGAGCTGCACTTTTATTAATTAATTCGTGCTTTAGCAGCTACAAATATTGGCTTTTTAGATACTATTTGTCATAGACGTAAACTTTAATTAGATTTTAAGGCAATCTTTTTTCCCTTTAAAGCAATCTTTTTTCCCTTTTTCTCAAATTTGATATCAACTTACTTGCAATGAAATACAATTGCTTTTTTTTTTACTTAAAGTTTATATTTCACAAACCATAAATTTTTGCATAATTTGTTGGTTTTGTTTGTTTTTTAATTATTTGTGATTTTATAAGAGGACTTATTTGAATAAATTACTACTAAATTATTACTTTCAAGAAATCGTTTAGGGTAAAATGCTCTTTATTTTTGCAGATTTGCGTTTTTGGTAGGTTTCGTTTTTTCGTTTGTGTTTTTGCTGCTTCAGCATAGTTTCTTGGTTGTTTTTTATTTTGTTCATTTACACATTCATCATCCGAAGTTTCATCGCTACTATAGTTCATTTCAACTTGTTCGATCGATTCACCTGTTGAAGCTTTCACTATTTTCTCGAATAAGAATACTAATAAGAGTAATAACTCTTCGGATTGTTGATTATCCATAGAGGTTGATTGTACATCAACCTCTATGGAAAACCAACAATTAAAAAGTCAATTTAAAAAAGACCCGAAAAGGAAATTTTAAATGCTATTCCGGTTTGCAGCCGTTAAATCTTATTCCGCGGTGCTCTGTGAATACGTCTTTAAGTTAAACCTAAATAGTTTAGCTATTTAGGATGATGATTAGGATGAGGATTAGAAAGATGAAACGTAGTTATAGCGCTCGGACTCACATCCAGATGGTTTCATTGAAGTAAAATGGAAGCGAGCGCGAACGCAGGCTTCCGCTACCAGAAATTATACTGTCGAGTTATCGACGTTAGCGATAATCGCAGAGGTCAGCCTAGTCGAAGTGCAATGAATAAGCCTCACTCTGAAAGAAGCCGCTTCATGATCCGACTTAACTTTCCAGTCAGGTAAGTATACAATTTGGATTTATTAAAACGACGCACTTTTTTACGGTCATTTTTGATTGTGGTGTTATATTAAAAAAATAAACAAGTTTAAAATCTTAAAACAGTTTGACAAGTTACCAAAGCAAAATAAAATTAGTTTAAATGTTGTATTTGTTAATATTTTGTTTACTTTATTTAAATAGCAATACAAATTATTTAAAAAAAAATAAAAATAGAATACAACATTAATAAGCATAAAATAATCTACGAAATTAAGTTTATTTAAATAAAATTATGATTAAGGTTGGTGTTGTTTTCTAAAGCGTTATTAACTTTAGATATATTTTTGTATCTAACAATAAACCCTTGCAGCTTAGGGTGGTTAAAAGCATCTATAGTGTTTAGGCTACTTTTTATATTTTCCTTTGATGTGTTTAAATGTTCAGAGAGAAATTAGCATCGTTTAGAAATCAGCTCATGTAACTCCAGTTTGGGCATTTGATGTTTTACGATGCTGAAGTTCTTTTGGCTCTTAAAACTCAACTAGAGCCTGCAGCATTTGTATCTTTGTATCGACTGGCACCTCTTTATCCCCCAAGGAGAACACGCAAAGTTGGGAAGTTATGTGCTAGGCATGGTGTTTTATGCTCAGAAGCAAAGCATTTTCATCAATTAATAGCGTTTCTCAAAGTATAGGCTGTCTAAAATTCTTTCAAATCATTGTAGGCAATCTGGAACCCTTACCAATCTTTCATAAATCATGGAGCATTGAATATTATAATGAACAGACTTGCATCTTTTTGCTGAAAGCAGAGGTACTTGCAGATTTAATTCCTATAATGATCAAATATTGTATAAAAACTAAGTCTTCTGGAATAATTTGTTGAAAAAAGATATTAAAACATATTGTTCTGGTGAAGAGCTAGTTGGTCTTTGTTGTTTGCAATTATAACTATGTACACTTTTGATTGATTGAGATTGCAAAAGATTTCTAAATTATGCATGCTATTTATCTTTTAGTTTATCTCTTTCAATTATGTTTATTTGTGATCATGATAGTGAAAAAAATTCTGAGTTTTTCTAAAATAAAGTTACAAATTTTTTAATGACTTTTATCTGACAAAAAGATTTTCAGTAGTTTCTGATTTATGTGCATTTATTACAGTTTTTGAACATAGTTAGTCATTCCTAAAAGTTTTCAAAGATTTTTTAACTCATTTAAAACACAACTCATTGGATTAGTAACAAGCAAGGTGAATTTATATCAGTAGATTAGACAGATGATAAAGTTGAACAACTAAAAGAAGAGGTATTTTAGTTGCTTTATACATATTCGTATTATTTAATTACACAATTAAATAACATGAACTTCACTCTGTTTGCTTTAATACAATGAATATAATATTTTGATGAATGTAAATTTTTTTGTTGTTGTATATTTTAGTTATTTGCAAAATAATTTTGATTTGATTGAACCCTGAATTTATAAAACAATTTATTTGATTGAGTTTTTGCTTTTATTAGTGGTAGGATGTATTTGATGTTACATCTGGTTTGCGGACCTTTTGATTTAATGCACCTAGTAAGAAGACTGTTTACTGTGATCAATTTAATCTACGAATCTTTCAATCTGTGAATGTAGTGTAAGATTATTATTTTAAAAGACCATTTTGATATTTAAAAACTCTTATTTCTAATTATTAGTTTCAGTTTAGTTATAGAGTAGAACAAGTTCCTTAGCAGTAGTAAAGTTAATTTCTAACCAATAGAATACATTATTATATGATGATAATCTGACACTTCTTTAATGCCTGGGTGGGTAGTGGAGAAGTGGAGCATTAAAAATATTTCTACAATAGTTTAATATTTTTTTTATAAAATGTATGTGCTGAACCAAACAAGTTTTAACAAATAAAGCATCATTCGGACACAGGTTCCATCGCTCAAGATTGTCAACAGGTTACAATAAAGTATATATTCTTTTAATTTTCAAGAAACCATGCCATTGATGTAAAGTGGGAAACGTGTGAGGTAAAGTGGGACTAAAAAGTAATTAAAAACATATTGACAAAAATTATTGTTTAAAAACTGTTAAAATCGTAAACCCTAAATCCCTAAATGTCCCTAAATTAGCATCTGCTAAGGTTTCTTCTCTTTATCATGCTTGTCGTTTACTTGCTCTCGATTCCATTTTCTACCTCTGCAAATCTCTTATTCGCCCCTCTATGGAACATTGTTGTCATATTTTGGCTGCTTCTTCTAATGATGCTCTTTCTCTTCTTGACAAGGTCAAAAAACGCATTTTTAACATAGTTGGTTCCGCTCTATCTGCCAAACTTGAACCTCTCTCCCATTGTCGTAAAGTTGCAACTTTTTCTCTTTTCTACAAATGCTATCATAATAGCTGCTCAAAGGAACTATCATCTCTAGTTCCATCAACCAAGAGCTCATTCTTGCTTGACTCGCCATTCAGCAAAGTCCCATTTTTTACTGTCCCTGCATTCTAAAAACTTTTGTTTGTCTGTTTTTTTTGTTTTTTTTTTCCCAAACTTTAACCCTTTGGAACTCTCTGTTATCTTCATGTTTTCCTTTGTCAACCGTTTCCTTGCTTTTTAACTCTTTGTTTTCTAGTAACTCTCAACTTAATAGTGGTTGTTTGCAGCCTTGTTTGGACTGAATCAGCATGAAAAAATAAATTAAAAAAAAATGAATTTCTTTGTCCCACTTCACCCTTCAAAAAGTCGTTCTAGGGGGTGCTTTTCAAAAGTACCCCCTAAAAGTTGAGTTATTTACCACACACATTTCTGCTAAATAGGGGGAAGATAACAAAGATTAGAGATTTCTCCTAATTGGATTTTTTGAAATGTACTATTTTCCCCCATTTCCCCCTATCTGTATCTTTTTCGACTTGCATTCTTGAGTTTTATCATAAAATAAATATATGTACACTGTTACTTTGATATATTACAACATTTTATCATGTTATTCATTTAAAAATGCCCAATCTTTGTATTGAGAAATCACAGATAAAATGGCAAGACTTGTGTACATTTTTAGGTGTAGTTTTCGGCACAATTCTTGCCTGGAAAGAACGCTTAAGTATAAATAAGAACAAAATTTCCAAACAGCGTATTCGATAAAGCCAAACAGTTGCTTAACAAAAATGTTTAAGAAAGCTTATACTTCTCTTGTTTTATTTATTTGTGCCAACGTACATAAGACTCAGTGGACATGCTATAAAAATCATTTCAAATGTAAATGATTGAAGACCCCCAAAAGCTCTATTTAGTGAACTAAACATCAATATTTTTCTGCTAAACATTTACCACAAATTTTTTTCTTTTTAATAACTCTTTCAGCTATTTTGCTTTTTATATTTTGAAGTTTAAAATTTTGTAAGTACTTTTTTTTCTTATATATGTTTCAAGTAATTTTGTCAGTGAAAAGAAAGGTTTTTTATCTAAAATATTGTCATTATTTTTATATCTTGTTATTGTTATCTCGAATGGCTAAACTTGTATATATATAAATATATTGAAAAAAACACTTAGGTTTGAAATTTTCTGTTATTTTTTTTTTATTTTTAATTTTTTATTTGATTTGCACTTGTTATGTTTTTGTTTTAGTTATTTTTAGTTGATATTTTTAAATATGTACTTACTAGTAATATACATTATACACTTCTACTAACCATATCTTACTAGATTGGAACGCGACTAATAGACATCGTAATCCTATTCAGATTGAATATGTAATAAAAAGTGACATTCGGACAGAAGTCGATCAGATGATTTTCTCGTTGTTGGTAATTGACATTATATTTGTATTTTCTTTTCTGGGATTATACGTTTTAGTTTATGTATAATTATAATTGCACTTGAATATTCAAGTTGAAACATGAAAAACCTGATTTTATTTATCTTGTATGTATTAATCTTTGTTTAATCGTTAAATTCCTGCGAAAAGTTTTGTCTCCTTCAAGACCGGTAGAAACATAGAAACGCTGAAAAGCTCAAAAACATTTTTTTTTAAATCTTCAAATAATTAACACAGCGATAATAAAAAGCTTTAATATTAGAGCATTAATGTTTTTAAAATCGAGTGTCGAGGTATGTTTTGAAAATACGTGTGCACGCACGAAAATTTACCTTGGTTTTCAAATTCTTTGTTTGCTACTGCTTATAACTGATATTTTATATAACTTATAACTGATAGATTTATTGTATCATGCCAAAATAAAAGTAGGGTAAGGAACCTCAGGTTCATGAAATAAATAACAAGCACATACCTCCATATAAACTTGATAGATAAAAAATAATCAGTTACAGATGCGGATACAAATGTACATTACATGTTGTAACAACATTAAAAATAATATTTGCCTTGTTTTTTGATACAAAACGAAAAATTAAAATAGTGGTTTGTAAGTTTTTGAATTTAGATTCCAAATTCAAAACCTCCCACCCCCTTCCCCGCTCAAAGAAAAAGACCTTGATCAGTCGATGACTTGGAAAGCAATTACGATAAGTCTTTCTACCTCATCCCACTTTCAAAGAAATCAAAATAGTTTAATATATCTTATGCCATTTAGAAAGTATTTTAGTAAATACAGTTTAAATGCCAAATATATGAAGAACAAGAATAAATGTTGCAAGGTTTGTCACATGTTCTGCCATTGAAAACTCAAAAGGTCTGTTAACTGTCGCATCATATGGTATTGTCTAACTAGATAACGACACAACTGTGTTACCAGCCATTACCACGTGCCGCGAAATCAAGTCCCAGACTACGTGTTGCAAAATGAAACCTTGCTTTGCAACACGTCTGTTTTGTTTTGCAACACAAGAAAGATTTTGTTGAAGCAGTCGTTAGCGTCAACAACAAGTCGTTAGCATTCCTACTAGTTATAGCTATGTGGTTAGAGTTGACGTATAATTTTGCATAAACTATAAATTCATTGTCTATATGTTTTTTCATTGCCCGGCAGATTAACCTACTTGTTAAGGTTAACTTGCTGTTTCTCTTAAAGTTTCTTTTGTTGAGTTTTATTTACAGCTGCAATGTTCTTATGTATTTTTTTACTTACAACGTTTAAATGTTTATTTTTTGTTGTTGTTGTTGCAAATGTTTTTTTTGATAAAATGCTAAACAGAGATATTTATGATTGGTATTTAACATTAAAAGGTACATCCTATCAGTGGCGTCTCTATGAAGGAGAGGAGGGGGGGGGGAAGAGGAGGGGAGAGTGCGGGCTGTACCGGGTAAAATCATCACGACCTGTTTCGAAGAGGTGACACTAGAATGAAAAATACAATTACAGAACTGCTCATGTTAGTGTTAGTTTTTATTTGCGTTTGTCCTAACCAATAGTTTTTAAGGTTTGACTTACGTTATTCTTTATTAATAACATTGATATTCCTTCGTTTAACACAAAAATCTTTCGTCTTTTATTCAAAATCAAAAGATTGTATTTTGTATGCCTCAAATTTTTTTAAAGGACCTTGGGTGACATCAACCCTTGTGACGCTACTTCTCCTTATGATGTTCTATATTGTAAGTATCGTACAGATTTTAATGTTAACTTTTCTGCTGCATTAAAGTCGAGCCATCAAGATAAGTTTGTCAATACCATTTGGAAGTTAAAGAAACAATGATAGAGTAAAAGTTTAGAATTGTATAAGTAAAGAAAACTTTAAAAAGAAAACTTAATTAATGATGGCTTTAAAAATGAATTATTTTACACTTTTAAAAATTTTTAAAGATATGCCAAACGATCTACAAATGCTTATTTCGAAAAGCTCATTAGTTAAAATTGTCTTGATCTTTATAAAAATAAGTTTTCTTGAAAAAGATGAAAATCTAATTATTGTAAACAAATTAGAGTTAATTAAGTAAAAAAAGAAATAACAGATTTAATGTTAGAAGTTTAAATAAAGAAAGGCTAAAATCATGGCTAAATAGTAAAACAGAGGGAAAAAAAGTAGATACTAGAATATATTTAAGAGTAATTATGATAAAAACGATAATTACAGTGAAAGAAAAGCATTCCTTGAAAATGTTATGCACCTTCTATCATTGCAAGAAGGAAATGGTATAGTAACAATTAAATTACACGAAAAATAGGTTAAAACTTGTAATACATTAATAAATTATAATGTAAGAGTAATTTTATTAGAAATACCATAGCACGCAGTTTGCAATATAAAAGAGTCGTTAAAATCAATAGTATTCCATGCCCAACACATTTTTTATCGCATTATGTAAGGTGTAGAGTGTGCAAGCAAATTTAAGAATAAACAAATAATATTTAGATAATATTTGTCACAACTTAAAGCTTCGTATAATACGCATAGATCATTCAGACCATATTTTAAAATACGGAAAATTGTTTCTGTAAGATATCCGGAATATATTTTCCTGTTAATTTTGCTTTAAGCTGGGTTGTTTTATTTGTTTGTTGTTTTTTTTTCAAATTTTTCTTAGTTTTGTATGAGTGATGAGTGAAAAAGTTTAAAAAACAAATATATTACAAAATTTTTTAATTAAACTTGTATATATAGAAAACATTTTGGATATTCAGAAAAACCAAAAGTTGAAAAAATATCCAGAATTCCGTAAATATCCGGAAAAAGAGTTTCCCTGAATACGTAATACAGTTGCTCAATCAAATAAAAAAAATTCATAAAGAAAATCCAAGATGCATGACGAAAGAAATTTGAGCCGACGACTCCGGGAGCCAGGGGCAATGCCTCCTCCCCCACTTTCTTTCTAAAAGACCTTTTTCATTTGAGGAATATCTTGATATAGAGGACTTTTTTTTAGATATTAACGATTGTGCCCCACCACTTTGAAAAGTGTGTCGTCTGCCCTAAAAATTGAAGGAGCAACAATAAAATTTTTATCAAAATTTATTAATAATCCATCCAATTTTATTTTAAACTTATTTAATATTGGGTTATAGAGGAAAGCTCTTTTGAAGTATCTTGAGAGAATGTACAAGTGGTACAAACAGACCAGATAAACGGGAAACGAATCTTATACCACGATGAGTATGATAATGTACCTGATAAACTGTGGTCCTTTTTTTTATTAACTGGTTTTGAAAATGGCGACCTCATAATCTATTCTTCACCGATTATACATTTCTATTCCACACAGGTTGTTTATATATCTATTTCTTATTTACTTTAGTATTTTTTAGTAAAATAATTTATTCTAAAAAAAATTTTAAGAGCATAAAACTTAACATGCGCACCTATAAGAAACTTATAATTAGGTTTGTTTTTCTGCTAAATGCATTTCATCGATAGCTCAGTGGTTAAGTGCGCTGTCATCAGTGTTGTTTTGGGGGTTTTATTACCTCCCCTTAGCGTAATAAATTTTGAAATTTTTTAATCTTGCTTATATATTTATAGCAAAAAAATAATAATATATCAAAAAAGATTTCTAAAATTTAAAATAAAATTTTAAAGTTTTCTCATTTTATAGATATATTATACGCGATTATTCCGTATAATGCCTGCAAACTCAACGTAATATGCGCAAAAGATGTTTACAATTACAAACGTTTGTACATAACGCTATTCAAATGGAACTTCAATTACAAACGTTTGTACATAACGCTATACAAATGGAACTACGAAGACCTTGAACAAAAAGATATAAAACTGGTACAGGAACAAAACAGGAACAAAAAGATATAAAACTGGTACATTTCACGGATAAGCGTTTGTATTTAGTACAATAGTAATAAATAAATAGTTTTTATCTTTATTAGAATATATCCCATAAAAGTATATTCCTTATGTCTTTAATAGAAGGAGTTTTTTTTTTTAATACTAATAAAATCTTATTTCTAGTTTGTTTTTCTAGTTGTTTTTTTTTTGCTGTAAAGTGACGTCACATACGCAAAATAATTGCCTTTAATAATTTACGAAAAAGCCGCGTCTATCATTTTTAATGTTCTAAGAAATAGATGACGTAATTTTAGCAATCAGAAATTATCAAGAGAGGGGCAAACCTAAAATTGAAGTCTCAAATTTTCTACATGGATGAGACAATTCGTTTCGTGCTTTTCGTATTTTATCAACTATTTTAGTAAAAGATAATTTTGTTTAATAATTGTGGCAATGGTGGAGTTCTTAGCAAACCTCTAAACGATGTAATTAAATAATTGAATCAGTTAAATTCTGCTGACAATTTTGAATACGAAGCAATTAGGTTAATTGATTTTTTAACAATACAAACAGAAATATAACTGGCAATTTTAAGAGAATCGTCTAGGAAAGTCACACAAACAAAATTTCTTTCTTAGATCTGCTCCATCAAGAATCTAACATATTTTTTATCTTTAACAGCATTGATATCATATTCAAATATATAAATTATTTTTATTGATTTTTTATTTTGAATTTGTCTTTCACTATAATTAACCTGTTTCAAATTGACAAAGAAGCCATGTTAGAATAATCGGATTACTTTAAAAACGAAGCAGTCAATAAAAAATTGTTCTTATCTTCTCACAGATCTTCAATTAATAAAGCTTGACGTAATAAGGTTCTTTATAGTAAAACGCATAAAACTTAGCAGTTAATGATAAGTTTGCAATAATGTGTAACGCAAATGCAATATTGTGTAACGCAAATGCAATAATTTGGAACGCAAATAGAAGTATATTTTAGGAATAAATATTTATAATTGGTGACAAAAGTTGTCTTCTATTCTTGAAATTTCTTCAAGAATAAAAGACAACTTTCTCTTTTCGAAGATAAAATTTAGTTGAAGTTTTTAAGCACACTCCTTTTTTTTGACATACATTAAAAGATAAAGAGACGCAGTCGTTATGCTAGCAGGGTATATTTTAGGAACAGGCTTTGTTTTGCTGATGCTCCTTCGCGTATTAAATTTTTCAAAAAACTTTTAAAAAAACCACAAATGATTTTACGACAGTCAAGAAATTGACAAATCTTTTGACAAATCTAACCCATAACTTTTTTCAAATAATTATCTTTTGAAGTTTAGAAGAGATTTCGGAAAGTAAAAAACTGGGACTATTTCACCATTAATATTTAATAATAATTAATTAAGAGGTATACCAAATAATAATTAATTAAGAGGTATACCAAATAATAATCAATTAAGAGGTACAACCAATAACAGAGCATTTATCAACCATAATTGTTATCTATTACTGAAAAAAAGCCAAAATTAAGTATTCAAAGTTTAATGTTTAGTAGAAATTTCGATTTAGACTATGCAAAAATCTCTATCCAGTGCCAAACTTACTTATTTTAAATATAAAACGCAATAATTTATAAATTTTGAGAACGTTTGTTCATCTGATAGAATATATGTTTTTTTAATTGGTTTTTCTATTTTTTATATTCCAGCAGAATAGAAGGTCGTTTATTTAAGTAGGACAGGGTTTGTATTTAATTAAATTTAAACGTTATAGTGCAATTACTTGTTTTATCCTTGGGGTCACATTTGCGCCACAAAACGTGAAACCATTTTAGATAGCAGAAAACATTAAACAAAACACATTATTAACACGTTTTGTCTAGAATTTTTATTGTAAACACGGCGTTAAAATAATAAAAATACTGAACAAAACGTGCTTATGACGAGCTTTGTTTTATGTTTTCCCCAATACATAATGGAAGCGTTTTTGTGGCGCTAATGTGACCCCAAGGATATTTAGTTTAAATTAACTTTTGATTAAAACAGTTTAGTTGAATTATTCTTTTTGTAATAAGTTATGGAATTTTTTTATATAATTACTTAACTAACATGGTTTAGTGAAATTATTATTTTTGTTTGTTTTTTAAGTCGTTAAAACTAATTTAAGAGTTAAATACCTTAAATTTGTCCCGTTTAAAACAATAAACACTGATATTTGCTTGAGTAAACAGTTAAAAAAAAAAAAAAATGGTTATGTGCAATATGATTATGTATTTTTATTGATTTAGTAATAAACAGTACTGTTCAAACACGTTCATTAAATCTGAGATGTTTTTAGATACCAAATATGTAGTAAGTGACCGAGGCCATGGCTAAAAATGAGGCTTTATGCAAACCCAGCCCCGGCAAAATTATAAGATTTAGCAGAGGTTAATAGCCAGGGCTAGAAAAAAAATTTATACTACTTAATATATTATAATTTCATGCCTACATTTACTATTTATTAAATACTGGCATATATTTATATATTTTTAAACTCTAATTTACTTCCAACAAGATTGCAAGCAACCACTATTAAGTTATGAGTTACTTTAAAATAGAGAATAAGTTAAAATACGAGGAAATGTATAATTGAAGACTTAAAATGTTTTAAACTGCATAAAAAAGGAAAACTGAAGATGGGTAAGAGTTATATTGTTTTTTTGATGTTCAAGGAAAAAACTGGATTAATAAAAGTTTTTATAGCATAAAGAGACAGATACAGTAAAAGGATGCAACTAGAAGGATGTTCAATGAAAAGCCGAGCAAGAATGAGTTTTGGTTTATCGTTGTAGAGATGATAGCTCGTTTGACCATTAAACATGATTGTATTTGTAGAAAAAAGAAAGAAATGCAACCTTACAACAATGGGAGAGTGCCTCTTGACAGATAAAGCAGGTCTAATTACATTTACAATGTGCTTTTAGACTCTGAGAGTAAGAGGGTTGTTATTATAATATAGGATTGCCAACAATATTGCAATATTTTTTTGCAGTAAATAAGTGAGTTTTGTCATCTAAAAAAAAATTGTGGATTTTAAGTCCAGAATTTATATCATTAGTCTGTTAGAGAAGAAAGATCAGATTAAAAATCAGCTGCTTGTTCTAAGCAATTAAAAAGTAAAGATTTTTCGTCAAGACAAGCGTGTAAAGTTGAGTCTTCAGCAAATAGAGTCATATTAGATTTCATGAAGAAACAATACAGGAGCAAAGATAGAACCTTGTGGTACTCTTAAAGTTACTTGAAATAAAGAAGAGGATAGACCTTCAAGAATAACTTTACTGCTGCAGTTAGAAAGACATAATTTAATAACTTCAAAACCTTTATATAAAGAAACTAATAACAGAGTGAAGACTAATCGTAGGATAGTTGGAGAGGTCAAAGTTTTTTCTAGACTTTTGAAAAATTGGAAACACTTATTTAGCACTTTTTAAAAGCTTAGCAAAAATTGAAGAGAGTTCTGGAGAATACTTTTAAGACTATGATGGAATTCTTGTCTGAAGCACAAACTGTTGAAGTGTTTAATAGAAAATTAACTTTACCATTGGAGTCCAGAATGACTTGAATGTTTAACAATAGGTTAATTTTTTAACTGGCAAGAAGAGTATGACCATTATATTCAAGAGTCATATTAGAGTAAGATTTCTTTGCAAATAACTCTGCTTTATTCTGTAGAGAAGTAAAAAGATCATACCCATGAATTAGAGATTTAATGTTAGATTTACTTTAGTTAATGATACTGTCGCAGACTAACCAAAAGTCTCTAGATACTAACATCTGAGATAAGATACAAGATTTAGTAAAATGAGAATAACAGAGCTTAACATCAGACAAGACTTTTTTACATTGGCTTCTTGCAATAATAAAAGAACATTTGTTTTTAAGAGAGACAATCTTGTGAAAAAGATGAAAAAAATAACTAATGTTTAATTAAGCAACTGTTCAAGTTGGTGAAAAATGTGGAGTAGAATGAGGCTTGACTTAAAATTGAAGAGAAGTAATAAAAGTTTACAAACTTTTATTTTGGAAGGAATAAAAGCTTCCTAGATGCACTTTATATATATTTTGGATATAAACATATATTGATGGATTGTTATAAAAGCTATAGTATTTATATGGTGTAGTATTTGCTGAAAGAGAAGATGATCAGATGGATGATAAATTATGATCAACATGATCATAATGATATAAACATCATTATGATCATGTTGATCATTATTTATCATCCATCTTTATATATGGATATCTATACAAAAATAACATGTGTTTTTAATAAAATAAGTATACTTTAAGGTGTATAAATATTTATGCAACCAAGGTCACAAACCCGGCCCCGCTATATTTTATCAAACCCGGCAGCGGCCCCAGTTAAATACGAACCCCGGTCACTTACTACAAATGTATTATTCTACACAAGGTAAGTAAGATAAACTTTACCATATTTAACTGTTTCTTAGTATTTTTATAGGCTATAGTGTTTATATAGAAATTAATAAAATTACTCATGTATTTTAATTCGGTTAATATAAATTTACCTCGCCTACATCCGCACTAAAACTGCTGCTGACAGGTTGTCAGCAGCAATTTTAGTAACTTATTAAAGCTAGAACAGTCTGCATAGTTTTTTAGGTGAAAGATTCGTTTTTTATAAGAATGTAGCAAAATCAGCAACTTGAAATAGTTGAGATTTTGTAGTAAGAACTGTGGTTAACTGTGTAATTGACCAGTTTACTCAAGATGTTCCAATTGTGAAACAGATCTACAAAGAAAGTGATAATGCTGGTAAAAGTATAATTACCATTATTATGATTATTGCTAAAAAACAAAAGCCTTGCAACTTCATTGCATATTAGGTGCAGGTTTTTAAAAAGCTCAACTTTTTTCCTTTTTGTATAAAAATTGATACTACATTCGTTTGTAAACACTCAGCACTTCGTCTTATTTCAAACAACTTTTTCAACTGCATGAATTCTCTACATCCAAACATGGAAAACTTTAAAAAATGAAAACGTTTTATAAAACTTTAAAACGCAATAACTTTTGAATCGCTTTGAATTATGATCTCAAAGTTTCAGGTTTTTCTTTTGAAATGATTGGAAGAGGACCCAAAAATTTTCAAAAAAATCCAATGACTCAACTATTTCAAGTTGCTGATTTTGCCACATTCTTCTAAAAAACGCATCAACTATAAAACTATGCAGACTGTTCTAACTTTTATAAGTGTGTTTGACATTAACATTAAAAGCTGTGCATGGTGTCAAAAACACTAAATCTCGCCTACTTGAACTCAATCTTGCCCACTTGGCGTCACAACATAAGATGCGCAAGATTAAATCTTGTTAGTCCCACTCCAAACGCTCCTCTTGGTGCGTTTGAAGCATACAAATGCCAAACACCATGGATCTCTTTCCGAATTTTAAGAATAAACCCAATTCATTTTGTTAATTGTAATTAGTTTAATGCTACTTTATTCAAGAACTCCTAAATATGACATACTTTAAGAAAGGAAAATATGACGTATTATGAGCTAGCAAAAACTGACATACTTTGAGGTGGTAAAAAAAATTTTTGAACAAATAATACAATATAGTATTCAGCAAAGGTTACCTTAGTATCTAATATATCTGTAGTATCTATTAATATCATAGTCTACTAAATGTTATTTAAAAAGAAATATTTTGTAATATATTTGTAGATAAATCAAATTAAGTTACTACATACATCAACTATAGAAATAAATAGCAATCGTTATTTATTTCTATAGTTATTTATTAGTATTCGCTATATTCATTACATGTGTACGCCTATATATGTAGCTTTTAAATAAGGAATGGGGGCGATTTAAATTGTACGCATTCAAAATTTTGTCTTAGAAAAATTATATCTAATCACTGATTGTTTTATGAAATTGTATATAGTTAGTACACACGTATCAACAACTTTGAACAACGTAGGAGGTTTACTAGAATTTAAATTTAAAATATAGGTAACTTCTCTCCCACTCTTTACAAAACCCCATGCTACATGTTAAGTGACAGCAACAAAAACAATTCTCCGCAACAGCTAATGCTGTTGGATTAAGTGGTATATCATTTAGATTAACCAGTACACCGCCAGTTTATTGACCTATCAGCAACAAAGTCCCATCACTGACCTCCCACAACGGAACATGATCAAGTAGGCAGCAATGAAAATAAATGTCTGATATAAACGAAATATAAAGGTATTATAAGTCAATATAATAACCAAAGTAATATTTCACAAAATGTCAATTTTTATGGGAAGTGGGAACCATAAAAATTGAAAATTTTTTTGGATGGCTACAAAATGACAGAGACAGCTATCACCTACTTTCGGAGTAAAACTTATATATTTTTATAATCACCAATATCTTCGCAGTTTAATATATATTTCGTCAATGAGCAAATTTACAATATTCTTGTAAATATAAAATAAATTATTAAATTCTATCAAGAGCAAGAGAAGACAATACATCTAATGATCTTGCTCCTTTGGTAGCGAAATAGTTTACATTATTCTAAGTACATTTATTTTAACTAATTTACACGTGAAAGTTCATAAAATATATCAGTATAAAATTAGTTTTTACATATTTTAGAGTTTTACATACACCAGTAAATATATAAATACGAGTTAAAAATACAAAAAAAGGTTGTTATTAGTTAGATTTAATGATGTTTCGCTGTTTTTTTAAATGCTTTAATTGTGGTTATAGATTTTATGTCATTATTCAGGATCAAGCTCCACAGACGTGGACCCCAACGAGTAATTGAGATGTTGAAGGAATATAAAAATTGTCAAAATTAGGAAATTTTGCCCTTGTAAATATTTGTGTACTTTTAACGCCCCCTCTTTTTTTTGCGTACGCACTCACTATTTATTACAAAACCAATCTGCCTAAAAGGTAAATTGATTTTACGCGCCCCACCTTTTTTTGCGTACGTTTGCATTATTCATTACAAAGTCACAAATAATAATTTTGTAATAAATAATGCATACGTACGTTATATACACACAGACGCTTACAAGAGGGGAGCAGGGTCCTTAATCAATAGTTTTACAGTGTACATACTTAATGAATGCCTTCTTATCACAGATCTAATCACTTACTTTTCAAAGCATTAAAAACAAAAAACTTTTCGTTAATTTTACGTTTTTTTGTATTTAATTAAAAAAAAATTTAAAGTTATTAACAGATGAAAAAAATAAATATTCAAGTTAAAATTGCAAGAAAACAATATTGGATCGGAGTACATACATACAATCTAATATAGCCTATGTTATTTCAAGAGAGTTTTAAGGAAATATATATAATAGCTTCTAAAACGCTTCTTCCCTCTTTATGGTTTTTTGATATTCTCTCTGCATTTCTTTTGTATAAATAATTATACCATTTTTCCGGAGCAGAAAAAAACACTCATTCTAAACGAGAACACGAAATAACCAAGTCATCGCATCCAAATGAACATCAATAAAAGATATGCATAAATTTAAATGGATTAAATGTTTTAATTGACTATTAATTAATACTAATAATGTTAATTAAATTGACTATCTTTTTTTAAAGCATGAATATAAGTTTAAAAATGATAATGAGTAAAAATAACTTAAACTTTATGGCTGTGTCTATTCCCAGTAATTTTAAAAGATTAATACAATATTTATCAGATTAAGTTTGAGTTCTAGCATCGAGTTTTTCAAAAGTTCGATGTTGAAAAAAGAAAGAAAAAAGCGTATAAATACCAGCCCTAAAATCCGGTGACGTAACCTTTGTCTCAAATGACAGACCTAATTTCATACAACCATGCTTTTCAAAATTATTAGAATATATTATGTATAAAATGTTTTTTCTTTTTTTTTTAGATATGAACAACATCCTATAAAATAAACAATTTAGATTTAAAAAGGATCACTGACTGATTAGGGAATTGTTCATCTTGTTAATGATATTATTAACTCATTTGATGGAAATAAATGTACTTTAGGTGTTTTTATTATCTCAGCAAGGCTTTTGACACAGTCAATCATTATATTTTATTAACCAAACTAGAAAACTACGGTAATAAATTTGCCAATTTTAAATGGTTTAAAAGCTACTCGTCAAATAGACAGCAATATATTTCTTAACATAAAACTAACAACATAATATAACTTGTGGAGTATATGCTAGGAACGCTCTTATTCCTGTGACTATATATTAATCAGGGGTGCCGCCAGCATTTTTTGGTCAAACATTTATATGTTCATACTTATGTCAAATAAGGATGCTTTGCAAAAAATTGCGATGATTGGAGCTTGGGAACAAAAAAGCCCCAAAATTTTGGCCCGTTCCCCCCCCCCCCCCTGCCTCAAACGTGAGAGCAACAAGTTGATGAAATATTTTTTGTTCTATTTTCAACTAAACTTAAATTTATCGATAAATTTTAAATTTTATAGTAAAATATTTTAGCGTTCTAAAAGTATTAATATATAAAGTTTAAACGCCCCTCAATTTGAGGGAGTTGCAAATTTTATATTGTCATAATTTTTGAACTCTGAGAGATAATACTATAAAACTTAAAATTTATCGATAAATATAAGTCTAGTTAAAAAAAGTACAAAAAATATTTCACCGGCTTGTTGCTCCAACGTTTAAGGCAGGGGGGGACAAAATTTTGGGGCTTTTTTGTTCCCATGCTCCAATCATCGCAATGTTTTGCAAAGCATCTTTATTAGACATAAGTTGAAACAAATAAATGTTTAGAGTTTGCTCCATGTCTGGAAGTTAGCTATCTCAAAGACCAAAAAATGCTGGCGGCGCCCCTGATACTTATTATGATTGTTCCTGTTATATGTTAATGATGATTGTTTCTGTTATATATTAATGATAAGTAAATCTTATAAAGTATAAGACACAACCTTGCTTGCTGATAATACAAATATACTATGCTCACAATGATATAAAAATAGTTTTTAAATTAGTAAACCTAGAACTCGTTTTTCTATATCTTATGCTGCTGATTTAGGTGAGCAGTATGACGTCATTCTGAAATATCCTGCTGCCGGGGGCTTCAGCACATACATCGACTGTCAAATAGCCTGACTCGCAGCTGAGCGCTTCTACATCGACTGAGGGTTCGGCATGGGACAGTAATATTTTCACTCATTATTCTTCGTTTTTTTCTTCTTACACTCTTACGAAAATCGGTTTTTCACTGATTATCTAGAAAATCGATTGGTTTCCCAGAAAACCCAATGGTTTTACGGGATATACAAAAAATGATTTGGTTTTTCGCAAGAGAAAATAAAATAAATTGGTTTTCCAACAATTCAAATTTGAAAAACTATTGGTTTTTCAGATTTTTTTTTTAATTTTTGGTTTTCCAGAATTTCATCTATCATCTTTGGGTTTGGTTGGTTGTTTGCTTGTGGCTTCCATACTGGTTTTAAACAAGCGCGGGACATAATGTCTGTCATTTCTTCGTTAGTTATAGAATTCATGACAAGTTCAGTGTTCTATCTTTAATTTCACTGTCAGATTAGTCGTTTGATAAATTTATTAAACTAATGGCTTCGAATATATTTTTACGTGTATATACTTTTTTTTATAAACTACATCTCTATCAAACGTTTTAATTTTCAAAATTATATAAAGCAATATATATATTGCTGAGCAATAATTTTGAAAATGAAAACATGTATATTTAGCATATGAAAATATATGAAAGCATATTATGATATATATATATGATATTATATATATATAGCTATATATATATATACATATATATATATATATATATATATATATATATATATATATATATATATATATATATATATATATATATATATATATATATATATATATATATATATATATATATATATATTAAAACCGTAATTTGCATGTATTATAAGTTATAAATTATATCTTATAATTATTGTCCCAATATTCTCTAATAAAAAATTGAAATTCAAAGTTATTTAACTCTTTTTTTGGCAAACGTTAAATTATGGAGTTTATTGGATTGTTGCAGTTGGCTAGATTCAATTAGACTAACTAATTATATAGGTGCTTTTAAAGGTATTCTATA
Organism: Hydra vulgaris; assembly: GCF_038396675.1. Classification (NCBI taxonomy): domain Eukaryota; kingdom Metazoa; phylum Cnidaria; class Hydrozoa; order Anthoathecata; family Hydridae; genus Hydra; species Hydra vulgaris. Next base: position 11,975,758 of record NC_088933.1, read on the forward strand.
GTTTTTTGAAATCTTATTTTGCAACATGGAAAATACATTTTTTTGCTCTATTTGCCACCTTACAGCCATTACCCTCTCTAAGTTGCTGAGACATTTAACGGTTTTTCACAGTCATGATTTTAACTTTAATGTAGAATGCTGTTATACAAATTGCAAAAAAACATTTTATAATATAAATAGCTTTCGTAAACATGTCTACCGTTCTCATAAGAACTATGGTTTAAAACAAAAAGGTAATAATCATTGCAAATCTGTTGTTGATAAAGAAAAATTAGTTTTAAGTTGTGACACTTCTAATGTAGTAGTTGATAATCACTCTCTTTTTTTAAAGATTGTGTCTGAATTAAAATATTGTGTTGGGTTAATGTTTCTAAAGTTGCGAGAAAAACATGTAGTTTCCAGCCAAGTTCACATTGAGTTTGTGTCTGATTTTAAAGAACTGTTTCAAACTTTTTTGACATCATACAACGATGTCATTGAAAAGTGCCCTACCAGTGCCAATAGATGCTACACTTAAAAGTATTTTTGATAGTGACCTTCTGTGTGATGTCTTTTCTCATTTTTTGAGTGAATATCAACTAGTTAAATTTTGTAAAAATACTCTTTCTATGGTTGAGCCGATAGAAATTAAAATTGTTGATACAAATAATAAAATTCATAAATTCCATTATATTAGTTTGAAACGTAATCTTGAAAAAATACTTTCAAATGAAGAGGTTTTCAATGAATTTGGTAATTATTTAAGTAAAATTGCAGTTCAAGACAATGATAAAGACAATTTAAGTGATTTCCATGATGGAGAAATTTTTAAAAAACATCCTTTGTTTTCTACTGATCCAACTGTAATTCGTATTCATTTGTTCATAGATGAGTTTGAATCTGTTAATCCTCTAGGTTCCAAGAGAGGCAAACGTAAAATTATTGGTATTTATTACACTATTGGAAATTTGCTTCCACGCTATCGCTCTCAAATGTCTCAAGTTCATTTAGCTGCATTGGTCCGTTCTAATGTTTTAAAGAAAACATCTTATGCTGAAATTATGAAACCATTAATTGATGAACTTATAGAGTTGAGCAACAATGGGATTATTTTAAAAACTAATAATATTAGTCAATCATTTAAAGTTAGTCTTGCAACAGTTTCAGCTGACAACTTCGGTGCTCATGCACTAGCAGGTTTTCGCTGTTGTTTTAGTTCAGGTAGGGTGTGTCGAACCTGTCTAGTTCATTTTAAAACAATGAGGCTAAAAGAATATCACACTGACTGTTATTTAAGAACAGATGATAACTACAATCAACAGTTGAACGCAATAAATAAATTTTCTGCTAACAAATCTGTTTATGGAATAAATCAATCATGTTGCTTGAATAAATTACCATTTTTTAATGTTTTGGAAAGTTTTCCGCCTGACATCCACCATAATTTCTTAGAAGGAATAGTTCCTATGGTTTTGAAACTAGTTATCCAAAAATTAATATCACATAATATTATTTCTCTTAAGCAACTTAATTATGAAATATGTAATTTTTCATTTGGATTTAATGATAAAAAAAGTAAACCAGTGCCTCTAAGTGCATCAGTTATGTCTAAGAAGGGTCGTATAATTGGAAAAGCATCTGAATTGTGGTGTTTTTTTAGATGTCTGCCAATTATAATATTTGGTTACATATCCAGTTTTAGTGATGATTGCCCTGCTTACTGGTTGGTATATCTTGAACTAAGAAATATAGCTGATATCATATTTTCACTAATTATTAAAAGAGATTCTCTAGGATATTTAGCTTATATGATTGCATCATTTGTTAATTCTTTTGTGGATATATGGCCAGGAAATTTTATTCCCAAAATGCACTACATGGTGCATTATCCCAGACAGATTGAACTTTATGGACCTTTGCGACATTTATGGTGCATGCGGTTTGAAGCCAAGCACAACTACTTTAAGTGTCTTTCTCGTGTTGTTTCTAATTTTAAAATTACCTAATGTTCTTCAAATAGAACTTATAACTAACTTTTTACTTGATCAAAACACTCAAATGTGGAAAGTTACAAATGTTTCAGTGAATCATTATTCCTACCAAACTGGTGACTTCATTGTTCTTAACATTCTAGATGATGGTACTCCTGTTTTTATGTCACTTAAATATATCCTTAAAATTAATGGTTTATGGCTCTTGTGTGGTAAACTGTGTTCTTGTGAAAATTTTATTTTTTATTCCCATGCTTATAATCTGATTGAAATATCTTCTTGGGTTGTAATTCTTTCTGGACAAGAAGTATCCCATGAACCCTTGGATGGGTATTTAATGTCTGATGGACAACTTTTAGTTACTTTACGTAGTTTGGCAATAAAATAATATTACATTTATATGTATTACTGTTGTTAGTTTAACTGATTAAAACTAAACAATTTTTTTGTTGATTTTGACTGATTTGTTTTGATTTTGACAATTAAAAGTGTTTTATCTGATTTTTATATAATATAAATTGGTTTATACAAGAATTGGTTCAATATAACACATAGTACCAATCTTTGATCTATTTTATAATAAAAATATAATAGCACAGCAAATATATAATAATGTTAAACATATTAAATTTTAAACATATTAAACATTTATGCATAGTTTTCAAACCTTTCATTCCAATTTATACATTTTGAACATTTATTCAGTAAGGTTATGTTTTTTTTTAATATTATAGTATTGTTATTATAACATTATATAACTTATACAGATGAACGAAATTAACGAAATAGATGATTTTATGTTAAGGAACTAATTCCTCCAATGAAAGACAGAATTCTTTTTAAGAAAGAATTAGCATCAAAGAATGTTATATGTGTAAGATCTTCGTCACCTACGTTAAACTGTAATGTAAGTTTTACAGTGTCACCTGTTCGTAACGAGGCACCAGCTATTTCTGAGCCTTTGTAAGTTATGTTTTTTTATTTGTAAACATTTATAACTATGTTTATTTTTCTTTAAATGTTATCTTATTTAAAATTTAATATTATTAAACAAACAAATAATAATTAAATTGATACAATGTATTTAGCCAATCCTTCTATATGCATGCACACTTTCACGCTACTATAACATAAAAAGGGCATAATTTAATTGGACTTTGATTTTATTTTTAGTATTCAGTCAGATTAACTTACATTGCCACCTCTTCTCCTTGCTGCTGTGGAAAGAAAAGAAATTAACTTTAGTCATCCAAAAAGATCAAAACTAAAGGAATATATTATGGATTTTCTATTTGATATCATTAGGCAACAGTATGGGTTGTAAGTATTTTGTTTGCTGTTTAAATTATAAGTTCATATAATTGAATTTTTTAATTTTAAAAGAAAACATTATTTATCATCAGTATTAAAATGTTAAAATGCTGCTATTTTATATTTCTTAACATATAATATATTTCAATAATAATAAAAATTGAAATGAAGTATTTTATTGGTTTTCACCAAATAAAATGCTTTATAGATTTCCAAGTACAAGTAACTTCTATGAAATAGCAAATGAGCTTTTTCTAAGGTATCCTTCACTTAAACCTCATCACTGCAATGGCTCTGTGAGTAGTTAACTGTATAATTAAAACTTATAATGTCAATGGTGTTACAAAATTTTATAGCTAAAGAAGTTTTTTCTTTTATTCTATTGTCAGGAACTTCTTGTGCATTTGTTGAAAGCAAAATTTAAGCGTGCTAGACGACCTCTTCTCAATGATGAGCAAGTGGCACAGTTTAAGATAAAGTACTCTAGAGTTAATTCTGGTCGTAAGCGGAAATCTGACTTGCTGAATGAGGCTACTAATCTTTGCTCAGCAAAACTTGAAATAACAAATTTCATTTGTCTTGTTACTTTTATAAAGAAATATACTTTAAATAAACATAAACTATATTAAAAATACCTAACAAAATTGAAATTATAATAAAACTAAATTAGACTATTAGTTGTATTATTAAAGATATTTTTACTTCCTTGGCCTGGGAAAATCAAGAATAATTTGATTAATCTGTCTTTATTGAACTTTAATTTTTTATTAGTTTGTGTTGTTTTTTTCAAAGTCCGTATATATATATTTTTCTGCTAAATCGCATATTCATGCAGCTCCTGGGTATTGTTTCCCAAATTTTTTTAGAATAGCCCTTGCAATGTTAGGGTGGGAGTCAGCCTTTTTTTTTACTTAATTTAATGGCGTTGTGATGTCATTTTCTTTGTTTTATTTTTAGGTTTTTGCAGCAGCTAGAGCTATTACAAATAAAGATATTGATAATAATTGCTTGTTATTATTGGGTAGAATGAAGGAGGGAATAAAGAAGTTGATAGATTTAAAAAAACCTTTGTTAGCTCGATGGAAAACATTGTGCAATAGGGGTACTGGATGAGATTAGTGATGGTAATAATTGTTAATTTAACATTAAAATTATTGAATTATTACTCTAATTTTGTAATTTTTATTTTATTTTTCTTATTTTTAGCGACAATGAAAAACCTTCATGCGTTAATTCTTCCAAGCATTTTTTGTGATGAAGAAGCACTTTTGTTCACTATGACGCTAGTAAATTTTGTTGATTACTATATTCATTTAAAAGATTGTATATCATTATATCATTTAAATCGTTTTAATATTCATTTATTTGATTAAAAATTGAGTTCAACTTTTATTATTTAAAAACTCAAACAGTTTACAATCAAAGTCAGCACTTATATTTTATATTTGTTGTAGTATTTTTAAAATTTATATTTTTTTATTCTCGTTTTTTGCATAATTAATGTAATTTTCAATATTTTATAATATTATGCTTTTCTTTATTAGAATATTATGCTTCTCTTTAGTAGGATCCAATCTATCCAACCCCAGCTCTGAAAATTGAAGGAGATGCTATAAATCCAACAAGAATAAGTCTTGTAGTTGATGGGGTGACCATAAGCAATTCTGTGCCTGATATAACTTGTGGCTTGGCTCTTGTCATCTGTTCCTATTATATATTTGATATCGCGTATCCAAAGAAACTTCAAAAAACCTTGTCTTTTTTAGAACATTACGTTTTCGAACGAAATAGTAAACTTCCTGGCAACATTCAAAACATTGTCAGTTTTTTTAACTTTTAATATAAATTATAAAAATAACATATAAATGTCATTGTTTCAAACCCTTTTTTTTAAATCAAGTTTATTTTTTTGAACTCGCTATCGCTTTTTATTTGTTTTTATAGAGAATTTTTTTCTTTTTCAATTGATATAGTAGTATATTATTATGTTTCATAGTACATTAATATTTCTATTTAGAATACGATTTATATATAACACCATATATTTATATAATGTATATAAATACGTATCAAAAGTATATATGGTAATAAATTAATAAACTTTAGTTTTTGTATTAAATTGTAATCTCTGGCCGATTATTTATATTCTGTAAAAAAAAACCAAGTTTAGTAAAATAATCATAAATGCATTAAAAAATCGTGTTAAGCGTTAAGAATTTTGACATAAAATATCATTTTATGGATATTACTGAAAACCAATTTTTGGTTTTACGGCTTGTCCCAATAAACGAACCAATTTTGATTATCCAGAAAACCAAATAGCGTTGGTTTTCTAGAAAACCAGCTTGGTTTGATTATCTGGATATTCAAATTGGTTTTCCAAAAATCCAAATTATTTTGGTTTTCTGAAAAACCAAAAAAAATTGGTTTTCTAGATATTCAAATTTGGTTCGTTTATTGGGACAAGCCGTACAACCAAATTTGGTTTTTTTCAAAAACCAAATTTGGTTTTACGGCTATATATATATATATATATATATATATATATATATATATATATATATATATATTTTTACGGCTATATATATATATATATATATATATATATAGCCGTAATATATATATATAAGGTTTTACGGCTATATATATATATATATATATATATATATATATATATATATATATATATATATATATATATATATATATATATATATATATATATATATATTTAATCTTGCTGAATGGTTTATCGAAAAAAATTGTCACTAAATTTAACTAAAACAAAGTTTACTTTTTTCAATCGTTATTATGAACGAGACAAAATTCTTCTAAAACTTCCAAAACTTTGTATTGAGAGTTGCAGAATAAAATGATAAGCCTATACAAAATTTTTTGGTGTCCTCCTTGACGAAAATATAATATGGAGAGATCATACAAAGTATCTGAAAGTAAAATCTCAAAGAGCATTGATTTATAGGATGCAACGTTTTGTAAATCCACTTTGTTTAAGACTTTTATATTTCTGATATACTCATTGTCATCTTAATTATGCTAACATTGCTTGGTGCAGTATAAGAATGAATTAAAAAACTCTTTAACATGTAAACACACGCAGTCAGAGTTACCTAATGTTAGCCGTTTAACACATTCCCAACCAATTTTTTAAGTCAAATCTTTATCATTTTCTAATTTTTATGTTCAAAACTAATAAAAATTTTATTCCTAAAATCCGTTATTTAAAATGAATCAGAACAAATACTTAACTAGATATTTAAGTAACTCTTATATACAGCCCAAAAGTTATTTTGCTGCAACTGAATTTTTAATCACTATTAGAAGACTTATGGTATGGAATAAAATACTTACAAATGAATTAAAATTTTATCAACGATAAAAGAAGTCAAAACTGAGACAGAGATTACAAATAAATGATATGCTGCAAAGCTATTTCTAATTTATCAATGTATATTCTATTTAAAAGAAAGGTTTAAATCAATAATTGGTTTTTTACTCAAAATGGGCCTCCTTATATTGCTAGCCACTGCCAATTGGGTGTGTAGGGGAGCGTAGCCACGGCTCTACTCACATTTTAAACTCAATATTTTTAATTTTTGTCACCTCTGTCCTTAGGCCATTCCAGAGTTTCAGAGTTTATTGGACTTGGAAAGGATTTTATTCCTAGTGAGCTGCCAACAAACAGAGCAGTTATTTAAAAAGGAACTTTATTAAAAGAAAAAAAGAATATACACAAAAACAAATACTCAATCAGAGATCTTTGAAGCAATCTGGTTCCACTTGTTTTTGCTCATTGGAGAAAAGCAAGTGTTAAGTTTTAATAGCCAGTTATTATTGGTGAGAAATCGTTATATTGTCGAATAAAAACTCTTTGAGAGAAAGTAAAAAATGTTGCATGGGGAAGATCTTAAGAACTAAACTAAAATTAAAAGAAGAACTTATATTGAAACTAGATAAATTTATGGATCTCACCAAATGTCCTCATAAAATACTTCTATGCGAGAATAATCTGTCTGGGTGTACTTCCCCAAAAAGTTGTAAAAATAAAGCACATATAAGTTGCGCCTGTACTTTTACTAAAAAATTCTAATTATGGAGCTCAGATGGTTATACGGTCAAAGAAATAAGACAGGTGAAAAGTCTGCCATGCAGATAAGACATGCTGATAAAATTGAGACAATAAAATATATAAAAAATTAAAAGAGAAAAGTCAGTGACGAAGAAGCTTACTAGAAAATAATTAAAAGACTACAGGATGAGCAATTGTTTTTAAAAGTAAATACAAGTTTGAAGTAACAAATACTATATATATATATATATATATATATATATATATATATATATATATATATATATATATATAAATATATATATATATATATATATATATATGTATATTAATATATACATACATACATATATAATTATTACATATATAATTATTATACATTTATAATTATTACATATATTAGTAGATAGATATATTATAATATTAATAGTTGTAAATGTTTGTATTGTTATTTTAATGTGCGTTAATAATTAGCAAAGCTAATTATTGACGTCACACGTTGCATATTTTAATATTATTACGTTTTGTATAACGATCATTATATGTTGACAAGATTCACAAGTTGTATTTTTAAATGCTATATATAAAGAATATCAAGAAAATATTTCTCCTAGCTCTCCTCTCAACAAAAAATATGATCCAGTTAATATTTACTTTACATTAAAACAAGATAATGAAATTAGATTGTTGGTTGAAAAACTTCTAAAGGATAAGTTTGGCATCTTTGCTTTCCTTGTAACAAGATTTTTAGATAAGAAGTCAAGAAAAAACACCATTTCAATAAAAAACACAGCTATGGCTGGCATAGGGTGATTATATATATTATTGTTTTATTGAGCAGATGACGAGTTAATAAAAATAAACATAAACTAGTTTTATTTCACTTTTTTATTTTTATATAGTTTGGAATTTCACCTGCCGCAACTGCAACAATTGCTAAAAGTTATCAACAAGATTTAATTAAAGCAGGATTTCTCAACCCTAAATCCTCTTACCATGCTTGTGATCATTCTATGTTGACAAGAGCGAGGAAAAAAGTTATGGTAGATGCAAAGAAAAATGATAACTTAAAACATCCAAATGATAATATTGGTGTTCACTTTGATGAAAGGAAAGATTCAACAAGAGCAATTGCGAATGATTCAAACGCACAGTTACACTCTATTATTATCAAAGATCAACACATTACCGTGACTATAGAACCTGGCGGTCGATAGCTTGGTCATTTTACCCCGGATGCAGCTATTCATCTAGATAACCAGCTAAAAATATTGCCGAATGTGTTTATTTTTTGCTTAAACAATATAATCTTACTGAATCATGTTTAATACTTGCAGCAGATAGTACTTTAATTAACACCGGCTGGAAAGGTGATGCTATAGCGCATCTTGAAAGGTGTTAGATCACAATTACCACTGGGCCATATGCATGTTTTATTCAAATGAGTTACTTTTGCGTCACCTAATAGAAGGAATTGATGAACCAACATCACGTAGTACTGGATTTGTAGGTCCTGTGGGAAAATTTTATTTTGGTTTTAATAAAAAAAAGTATAATCCTTAGTTCAAGGCTCTTCCAGACAAAGAGAGCTTTGTTGACATTCCAGAAACAATACTAAAAAATTTGTCAACAGACCAAAAACAATCGTACAAGCTATGTAAAGCAGTTAAGATTGGTGTGTTGCCACCTAATCTAAGAGGAATTCAATGTGGTCCTTTAAGTCATGGCAAATGGCTCATTACCGGCATGAGAACAGTCTTTATGCGGACAAGGAAACATGACTAAACTGAGCAGAATTTGAAGAATCTTACTTGTGTTATTTTGTTTACAGTTTTACTTTAAACTTTTTTTGTGACATAAAAGTAAAGGACAAATTTGAAGATGCTCTTTATCACATTCTTTCTCAATTGAGAATTCTCAGAAATCAGCCTGATAAGGTAAAAAAAATCTGATAAGGTAAAAGAAATGACTGCCTAGATCCAATTAGGAGCTTGATGTGCAAATAATGAAAGAATTTTAATCTCTTTATTATCCAGTAACAATGCAGAAGACCGGAACTTTGCAGTTGACCATATTTTGAAACAAAGGGATAATGATATCCTTGGAGATATGCGAATTCGATCAAGAAAAATACCTAAACTAAACTCTTCAAGAGCTAGTCGAATGGAAAAATGAAGAAGTACAAGAACGTATTTTTACTTGTTTGCTTACTAAATTACTATTGCTAAGATTGACACCTTTAATAACTCGTTCTTTCAAAAATCATACTCAAAGTACTGAGCGTGCTGTAAAACAAGTGAAAGGAGCATCTATGTCGGTAGTTAAACCAGATGCAAGAGATGGGTATATTAGAACTAGAGCTCAACATAGAGAGTTGTTACCTGTGTTCAAAACAAATAAATAAATTTTATTAAGCTTTTAATATTAATAGACTTTATAATTGTTTTTTTAATAGTGTTTTAATAGTGTAATCAAAGTATCATTTGGGTAAGATAGGCGAAAAACAAACTGCTTTTTGTTGAAATTACATCACTAGCACCACCTCTTTTTAATTTCTAAAACAAAATAACTAAGTCCTAAGAACTAGAAAGTCTTTTTATTCATTAAAACTTTATAAAAAATATATATAGTGCTCCTCCCCTCCTTCCCCTGAAAAGTGCAAAATCTGCAGAAAGGATCTATGAAAATAATAACAGTCAAACAAGTATCAAGCAAACTTGCAACTGTCTACAAATATTATTTGCATTCAATTTTTTGTAAAACAAAATGATATGCATATTTATTTTTTTTAATGAGATTTTATATATTTTTTTATTTTCTCAAAGTCCAAATTTGGGTATCAAAACTTTGTCAGATCAAAAAAATATTTTAAGAAAGTTTATTTAAAATTTAATTTTAAATAAACTTTCTTAAAATAGAAATAATTTTACATAAAAATAATTTTACATAAGAATACATCTTTTCCTAAGCTTTTAGAGCGAAAAAAAGTCCTTGCAGTACGCCACTGCTCATTACATTACCATTAACGGAGTGAGCAGGTTTCAGAACATGACCACTCTCGGATTTCATGGTTTTCTAAGCGTGCAATGGTTTTCTGAGAAGATTTAGCTTTCGGGAGTATTTATTGACTAGTTTTTAGGTTACTATACTAGTTTCGGTTCCGTTATCGTCACAAACAATAACATCAACAAACCCATCTGAGTTGTTTATCATGAGTGCATACGAAAATGATTTAGCAATGACACTTTCTACAAGTGATGAAACGTTTTTCGCTGATGACAACTTAGCAAATAAAAGAAAGCTTGAAAAAAAAAATTTTTTAAATACAGGAATAGTTTTCAAATATACTGTGCACAAATGGAAAAAGAGGGCTTTTATAATAACTGCTTCACTTTTAATGGTTTTTGCTATTTTCCTTGTAGTTGCATATCTTTTTTCAAAGACAAAATTGGTAGTTGCAAATAGCAAACTTTCTTTTCAAAACGACTCATGCAATGATTCTCAATGCACATTACAAATTGTAGAAACATTGCCACCAATTCTAGCCTTTAATAACACTCATGATTCCATTTCAAAGCATTGGTTAAGCATGATTAATAATGCAAAGAGTAGGATTGACATTCTGTCATTTTATTGGACATTAAAAAATTCTGATGTTCCAGGTGGACCTTATACTCAAGCTGAAGTTGGAGAAAAGATTTTTGATGCGCTTAAAACTTCTGCTAAAAATGGTAAGAATTAAAAGTAAATAAGCAGGCCTCAGCTTTAACAAAATATTTTATTCACTGAATGATTCAGCTATTTAGCAATTTCTGTATTGAAGTATTACAAATCATTTTCTTAGTCAAAGTTTTACACAACAATTTATGGATGAGAGTTATGCAGTCCCCTTTTAATAAAGTAAACTAAAAAAATTAAATACCAGGCTTTAAATATTTACATATACAATAAATATCTATATTTAAATATTTATTTCAAATTTAAAAAGTTTGAACTCAAAAGCTAGATTCAAAATACAATTTATAATAGTTATTATTAAACTACTAATTAAAAACTTTTTTGTATTCTTTACTGATTAGATACTATCTATACTTTATTTTTTACTGATTAGATGTATCTATACTCTATTTTTTTACTGATTAGATGTATCTATACTTTATTTTTTTACTTTGTGGCCCAATATAAATTTGATGTACAATAAATAATACTATTGCATAGTTAATAATGAATTTTTTTCAGGTTATTTGTTGAGAAGGGAAAAGTTTAATTTTTGGCAACTGCTGACATATTTACTGAAGTTTTTGTAATAGATAAGGGAAGGTGGGGAACATTCAATCACTTAATATTTATTTATTTATAAATGAATTTTTTAGTAGAAAGAATGAACTTTGGTAGCATTGCAATTAATGGATTTAAAAAAAGTAAAGTTAACAACTAATGTATTTCTAATGTGTTAATATAAATCTTGATTTTTGTTAATTATACTACTGTTTTAATATTAAATATCAAAGTGGTTGATTGTAGCTTTAACCACCTGGAAGGGTACTTTTGACTCTTTGATTATTAGCAGAATAATAACCTATTTTAGTAAAAATATATTTATATGTTTTGTTGTACAAATAAGGTATTTTTTCCTAACATATTTAAAAATCTTTGTTATGTTTTAAAAAATTAGTAGACAAACTATAAATATTCTACAATGCAATTTGCAAAATTTTGTCAAAGCAAAAATAAAGATGTCATTCTTTCCTGCCATAGCAAGATATTTTTTTCCATGATTTGATAAGGCCAATCGTAGGAAGCTACACAATATGATTTAAATAGAGAATATCCTAATATCAAGAGACAATGCGTTGCATGATGTTAGAAGAATGGGAGGGGGGGGGGGTACATTTAGCAAACATACTCCATTCTTTTTATAGAAAAGAATTGACTTAGTTAGCAATGAGGTTTGTGATTGTCTAATAAATGTAGTATTTGTTTTTTGTTAGTACAGTTAGTGTGATTGACACACAGTACATAAGGAAACAGTTCTGACATTGTCCATCTTTTTTTATTACAAAAGCAATACTAGATACTTCTATCATAAACTATCTAAGATATGATGTTTTATAGAGATTATTTTAATAATGCTAATTATTGACAAAAGTTAAAAGTTATACTTTGTAAGTGCTATTGCTGTATAAAACTCAAACAAAATTTTCAATATAAACTTAACACAATTTCTTACTATATCATTAAACAACAATCAGGAAATAAATATAAGCATTTGAGATTGCAAAATAGACTGTCCACGGATTTTTTAAAACTAAACAAAATTGCTTTTTTTTAATTGATAATAAGATTATTTATTCAATTATTCGATAATAAATTATCGAATTTAATTTTTCATTAATTTTTATTTGTTGTAGGTTTAATTTTTCAATTTGAAATTTTTTTATTTGATTTTAAAGTACTTATTTGTAATTATTAAAAGCATTACAAAACATTTAAAAATAAGTTTCCTGACTGATAAATATATAAAATCTTTGGGTTTTGGAATTATAATGGACATCAAAAGATTGCATTAGCGTGGTAAAAGAATTAAAAAAACTTTTTTTAAATATCGGACTTATATTTTAAGGAGAGAAACAACTGTTGGGGAAGGGTTGAGTTGATGGAGGTTGAATAAGCAAATTGTCTCTTTCTCTATAGAATGTTAAATTATCATTTATTGACAAATATTGATGAACTATGATAGAAATATTAATAAAATTTTTTGATAAATTAAAATTAGGGGTGCACGGATGCCTCTTTTTGGCTGATGCTGATTAGTACACGCTGATACTGATGCATCACCATCGGCTCTAAATTTGAATTTGTATTCTTTTTACTGATAGGTAAATTAGGATTTTTTCAAATATAATGTTAACGGTCAATTTTAATGTTTGCTTGTTTGCGTAAATTTGCTTAATTTTAATGCTTGCTTATTTGCTAAAATTTCCTGCTTAGTTACTTTGCTCATTGTTGATTTGATTTTTATTGAATTTTATTTCTAAGTTTAATTCCTAGAATATAGTTAGAAATTTAAATATATATATCAACCCTTGGAATTAGGAAAAATAAGGTCGACAATAATTTGCGTACCATAAAACAAAAATAAAGGTCTTACCATAAAACATAAAAACAAGGTCAGCAATTTTTTGTCGACCTCAAACACTTTTATTTTTTGCCGACCTCAAACACTTGGCAGTTAGGTCAGCATTGACGAATGCCGACCCTAATTCTAAAGGTTGATATATATATATCACAGTAAATTTAACAGCTTGGTCAGAGGTTGTAGCTAACCCCAAATCACAACAGTAAAGACTATTGCAAAGGTTACTGAACAAAATAATAAGATGCAAGCAACTAAAGCAACTCATAGAGTCATTTATGGTCTTCCTTGCATAAAAAGTCACAATGATGACAAAGCTGCTGTAAAAGATGCTATTGAGGCCATAAAAACAGGTTTCATTCACAAGAGTCCATAAGCTTCCAGCAAATATAAGTGCTCAAAAGGACTCGCTTGTTACTCAACCCATTGTTGTCCAATTTGAAAACGTGGAAACTAGAAACAGTATATTGACTTCCGCAAAACCCCAATTAAAAATTGACGATTACAAAAACAAAGTTTTTATTAGTCCAGACCCAATTCTTTCTGAAGTTGATACTTTCAACAAACTAAATAAAAGCAGGAAAAAGTACAATGATGCTCTAAAGACAAATAAAGTACTCAACCAATCCTTTCGATATGTCATCAGAAGAGGGAGGCTTAAATGCATCAACACACAAAAAAAATCAATATCAATGGTACTGAGAAAGAAGTTTGGCAACTGGAAAGAAGTTTGCGCAGCTGCAGGGCTATCGTATGTCATTCCAGTCTAAACAATTAGCAAATCAATTGGCATATAAATGGGTAACCAAACAAAAACAATCTTTATCAGAATAAATCAAAATCTCTCCATTGCTTCTACACTAATGCAACTTCACTCAAAAAGATAAAATTACTGAACTCCAGTTATTAGCTGAACAAAGCAAATACGATCTAATCTCTATAACTAAGACTTGGTTCTATTCTACTTCTGCTCCATCAATCAATAACTATATGCTATTTAGAAAAGATAGAATTAGTTATGGAAGAGGTGTAGCAATTTATGTTCACAATGATATAATAGCAAGTGAACTAGATAAATTGCAGCTAAATAAAAACTTTAAATGCAAAGAACTATGGGTTGAAATAAAATTACCATGAGAAAAATTTCTAGTAGGTTGTATTTATCACCCTGAGAGGAACTTTCCAACTGTTTCAGTACAATTAAATAAATTAATTTGTGCACTTAGTTATGCTAGATACTTAGTTGATACAAAAGTATATAATGGCATAATTGTGACAGGTGACAAACTTTCCAGACATAGCTTGGCAATCTGACTGGAGTATCACATCTGATAATGAAAATAATCTTGAATTGTTTCAATGATGCTCTTTGTTACAACCACCTCTACCAGCATATCAAATGTCCAACTTTAAAGAAAACTGATAGAAATCTAAACAACTCACTTGATCTAATTATATCAGAATCAAAAGATAAAATCAACAAAGTTTTAACAGGACCTTGTCTTGGTATAGCCTCTCAAGGACGTATATCTCTTAGCTGGCAGCACAATTTAAGCAGTAGTAATCAAAATAGTTTTTACATCAAAAAATTCTATAGAAGTTCTTTAAAAATTAGTATAGGAAAAATGTCATAGGAGTATACAAATGTATAAATAAATAAATTAATTTTTAAAATGGATTTAAATGTAGTATTTTAGAGAATATATTTTTTTTCACATTAGAATTACAATCTTTAAAAAAATAGGTCGGGCAGATAGATGGAGTAGATAGATGGAAATAAAGATAGAAAAAAGTGAGTCTCAATTTATATGACACATATAAATTGAGACTCACTTTTTCCTATATATATATATACTAACTTTTTCCTATACATATATATATATATATATATATATATATATATATATATATATATATATATATATATATATATATATATATATATATATATATATTTTTCTAGGAATTAAACTTAGAAATAAATATAAATAAGAACTTTTTTTTTGTTGTTAATTCACCCTCAAGGCTGAAAAGGCCACTGCAGACGAGAAGGCTACTTATTTGTGGTATAACCCTCTCTCAACTCTATAACTCCGAAACACGAACCTTGACGAACAAGGCTGCTGCGCGGAGAAATGAGTTGAGCGCAGTACTGCCAGGGAAATAAAGCAACTAAAAGTCTCATTATTTTGATATAGATGAAAATACATGTTCAAAGCAGTTTGTAAATTTTGAAAAATAAAAATATCAAGAAGAAGAATATCTGGCAGAAATTTTTTTATATTTTACATTACATTTATATTTCTTGATTTTAAACTTATCTCTTTGTATAGTTTGGATCCATAAGTAATATAATTGCTTTCCTAAATTATAAAAAGACACTGAATGCACAGAGATCCTGATAAAAAACAGTTCAAAAAATATTTAAAGGTTTAGCGGTTGCAGGTATGTCTATATAATAACTTAGGCTTATAAATGTATTTTTGTTTATGGAAAATTTTTGTACCGATATAGAAACACAAAAATTAAAAAACTGTTTTTTCAATACAATTGGCATCGGCCAATGGTTACCAAGACCGATGCTGATGCATCTGCTAAATGGTCAATTATCGGCAGGTTGATGTCAATAATATAGTTATACAATTAATAAAAAAAAAATCTTAAACTCTAAATCAAGTTACCATGGAAAAATTATGTTTGATTGCTTAAACATGGATCAAAATATGTCCATCCCATCTCATCATTTATGTATAAAAAGAAACTTAAAAAGGTTTCGAACATTGAACAATTTTAAATATAGCTGAGAATATCAAGCAATTGCATGTCATTATTGAATGGAACCTTTATGTAATACATGTTACAAATTAATCTATTATTATCACAGCGCTCTTAAAAACAGAAAATGAACATCATGATGGATACACCACCAATTAACTAAACAAAATCAAAAGATATTTATTCAGAAATTCTATTCTAAACATAAAAGACATTTTCTATGTCTATGGACATAAAGGAACATTTATTCAGAAAATATCTATGGAAACTTGATGATGTTGTTACAGGGGATGAATTTTGGTTTTATTTGAAACAAGTTGGACATAAGTCAGCTAATGCTAGTTGAGTTAATGTTGCAAATGTCTGAGAACAATAGTAAGACATGCAAAATTTATAAAACGAACATGTTATACATCTTCTTTAAAACAGCAGGTGTAGTTCATTTAGGGTATATATTGAAAAGAGGGATACCATTATTGGTCAATACTATATATACAGAAATTGTTCAAAACTGTTATACTCAATAAAAATCAGCAAAGGTCAAAACAGGGATTCAAAATTTATTAATTATCATTTTTTTATGACTAAGGAAGATTATTTGTTTAAGTAAAATACATGATGCTTCTATTAATATGAAAATTGAATTTAATGTCTTCTTTTTAAAAAAATGGCATTTAAACCAAATAACACATTTACTTTGGTATATTTAAAAATCTGGTTTTAGTATCAATAAGTAATCTTTAGGTAAAGACTAAAAGGATTAATCACTTTTTTAAAAAAATAATCTAGTTTGCTCCCAATGAGGCTGCAAACAACCATTATTAAATTGGGAAATACTAGAAAATAAAAATTAGAGTTAAAGTGTAAGGAACCTGTTGACAGGTAAGGAAATAAAGAATAGAGTTAAAGTGTAAGGAACCTGTTGACTTGAAAGTTGTAAGTTGTATGAGTCAGGAAAACATGAAGATAGGAGAGAGTTCCAAAGGGTTAAAGTGCGGGTAAAAAAACTAGACAAATAAAAGTTTTTGAAGCATGAAGAGACAAATACACTAAAAGGATGTAATTTTGCTGAATGACAAGCGAGAATGAGTTTTGATTGATGGAACTTGATAAATGATAGCTCCTTTGAGTAACGACCGTGATAGTGTTTGTAGAAAAGAGAATTAAATGCAACCTCACAATGATGATAGAGTGGCTCAAAATTGGAAGATAAAGCAAGTCCAACTTCCTTTACAATGCATTTTTGAACCTAGAAGAGAAAGAGCATCATTATAATAATCAGCCCAAATCAGTATCATACATGGATGAATAAGATATTTGTAGAAGTGGAGAATGGAATCAGGAGTAAGATAATGGTAAGCATGATAAAGAGAAGCCTTAGCAAATGCTAACTTTGCAAAAAATGAATTAAAATAAATTGCTTTTTTACGTAAAGACACAACTGTCGTTCGGTTTACACAAATTTAATTTTTGAATGAATGAACTTTTGATCTTTAGCTTGCTATTTTAGTTTATACGATGAAAATGAAAAAATGAAACGTTAACTTTTTAAGAAAGTTTTGTTTTTTTTCCATATTTTTTTTTGACTTTTAAAATGATACAAATAACATTAAAGTAACTTAATAAAAATTTTATTAAGATCTATTAAAAATAACCCATAGTAAATGTAACTTATTTATTAAAGTAATTTTTGTAATTATACTTAATGATTAAAAAAATATAATATATTTTTAAAAATATATTTTTTAAAATATAATATATTTTTAATTAAAAAAAAGTAACATTTAAAAAATTATGTTTACCTTAATCGTCTCTTCTTTAAATATCTTTAAAAGGCACTTTAAAATCACTTTAAAAATTATTAACCTTTAGTAAAAGTTAAATGAATAGATTTGCTAATATTTATATCAAAATTTTAAAATTAAAACAATAGTAAATACGTTTATTAAATGCTTATGTTTTTTATTCAAATAGTTATTTGAGTACAAGACATAAAACTGCTTTGTTAATTTTACAAACATTGCGCGATTTACTATATATATTTTTTGTTTTTATAATTCACCTCCCCAAGGCCTAGAAGGCCACTACAGTATGAGGAGGCTACTTGTGGTTATAACCCTCTAAAATTTGTTTAAAGTATTTAAACATTTAATTACCATTTATTTAAAACATTAATAACTTCTAATATTGAATTTACTAAAATAAAGTTAATAAATGTTTAAAATGCTTTGAAAAACTTTCAATAATTATTCACTAATAGGGTGTTATTTGCAACAAAAGCGTTTATTAAAGTCAGTAAAATAGTTTTCTTATCGTAACTTAAGTAACATTTGTCCACTGGTAAATTTATATATTCAAAAAATGTCTTTAAATCAACTATATCTTAGGATAAAACTAAACAAGATAAACACAAATGATTAATATGATGATTGAAAAAATGATGACTAAAAATCTTTGTCGCGGCACCGGAAGAGGGGGAGGTACTCAAAAACATACCCCCTCCCCCAATGTTGCCGCAAAAGAAAGTGGTATCCCCAAATAAACTCTGGGTTCTTCACTGATATATATATATATATATATATATATATATATATATATATATATATATATATATATATATATATATATATATATATATATATATATATATATATACATATGTATATATATATATATATATATACAGTGGTTTTCATAAATTTAGACGCACTCATTTTTTTTTACATATATGTAAGAAAATACTTAAAATAAAAAATAAAATAAAAGTGCTACCGCTATGTTTGATATATAATTTAATAGAGGAAGTGTACTCTATAATAGAGTGAAACTCTATTATAGAGTACCTTAATTTTTTTTACAGAATGTTTATTACTCATTCTATGCCAATTGACACAAAAAGTTAATTGATAAGCTTAATTTTATTTTATTCATAAATTTAGACACACAATCAAAAAAGTCTTATATCTTGTTAATTGATACTTAATTAGTAGATTTTTTTCCATATTTTTCATTAATAGGCCTAAATTAATTGATTTTTTCAAAAAACCTTATATAAATATGACTTACCTGGAATTAGTTAATCATTATTTATTAAATAAACAAAAGTTAAGTTAGTTTTGCACTAAAAAGATGCGAAAAATAGGCAAAAAACGTATCACTCAAGGTGAAAGATGGCAAATTATTGCTCACATCAAAGAAGGAACCAAAAGTAATAGAGAAATTGCCAGGTTAATCAGAGTTTCTGAGAAATGCATTCGGACAGCAAAGCAAAACTTTATTCACACTGGTGGTGCCAGTGAGAAAACTAGGCCAGGTAGACCCTTGTCAACCACCAGAAAGGACGATAATGCCCTTTTTAGAGCTGTCAGAGCTAATCCAAGAATTAGTTACAAAGAATTGACCACAGAATTCAATACAACGCGAAATACATCTATTTCTCAAAGCACAGTCTGCCGAATACTTATCAAATACGAGATTGGAGTCTACTCTGCTTTGAAGAAACCGCTCCTGCGTCCATATGATAAACAAAGGAGACTAAAATGGTGTTGTGAAAGAAGGTATTGGACAATAGAACAATGGAAAAACATGTGGAGTGATGAGAGTAACTTTGAGCTTATCAATCGCAAATCTAACATAACAGTCAAAAGAATGGCTCACGAAAAGTATTATGCCAGGTACATTAGACTGACTGTACAAAGTGGAGGAGGCTCGATAGGAATCTGGTCATGCTTCAATTACAAAGGTTCAATTCAAGGTTCAATTACAAAGGTTCAATTACAAAGGTTCAATTACAAAGGTTCAATTACAAAGGTTCAATTACAAAGGAGAATCAACTCCAGAATATACATAGAAGTACTGGAAAACAACTTAATTCCATCAATTGACCTGTTTGTGCTCAATGATAAACCGTGGAAACTTCAACAAGATACTGCACATACTACATACTATACAAAGGAGTGGTTCAACGATAATAATATCAAGACAATACGATGGCCTCCATACTCACCTGATTTGAACCCGATTGAAAACATTTGGGCTTGGATTGACAGTGAATTGGCAAAGGTTCAAATTTCCACACTTGGCCAGCTGAAGGACATCCTTAAGGAGACCTGGTATAAGGTCCCAGAAGCGATGTGCAAAAATCTTGTTGAGTCTTTGCCTCGAAGAGTTCTTAGTTGTATTAAAGCAAAAGACGGATACACAAAATATTGATTGGTTCATAAATTACGCCTCCTAATGTATCGTGCGTCTAAATTTATGAATAATTTTTTTGTCTTATTTTTTTAATACCATGTAGTTGTACCTAATTATTACTTAGTATTTGTATTTTTTTGTAAATATTTTTTAAATTTTGTATTCTGTGTGTATTTATCTAATAAATAACAAAAAAGCCGAAATCTTTTTTCGTTATTGTTTTATCGTTAAAAAACTAAAAACTTCTATTCTTTAATATGAGTGTGTCTAAATTTATGAAAACCATTGTATATATAAATTTTATATAATAATTGAACTTAACTTTATGACAGGTATTAAAGTTCGCATTGTTCAAAGCTTGCCTACTGATCAGTTTCCAGATTTGAATACAAAAGAGCTTGCAGAATTATCAAATGTAGAGGTTCGATCTCTTGACATGAAATATTTAATTAATGCAGGTATACTGCATTCAAAAGTAATTTTAGTTGATCAAAAAAATATTTATATTGGAAGTGCCAACATGGATTGGAGAGCTTTAACTGAGGTTAAAATTTTTCAATTCTTTTATTTTATAATTAATCAGTTGTAGTTTTTAATTAAGTAAATTTATTTTAATTAATTTAAAAAAAAATTAAAATTATGAAAAGGGAGGGGTGGTTGAACAAGCGCATATTTTAAATTAAAATAGTGACTTTAATTTTGAAAGATTAAAAAAAAAATCTTTATGCAATCAAGGATCATTATAGGATAATATAAAGATAAATGCATTTTTATTATATAAACATTAATATAATCATATTTTATATATATCAATTTATTTAAATTGGCATATAAAAAAAAATAGAGGAAAAGGGTGGTGGTGGTGGTGGTGGTGGTGGTGGTGGTGGTGGTGGTGGTGGTGGTGGTGGTGGGGAGCAAGCATCTGTTAGTATCCTATGCAAGTGACTGTAATTTTTACGTATGTGGCATTGTACCTATGTAAGCCTACTAGTGCGATGATTACATAACTAAAAAAAACTTAGGATAACAAAAACAGAATAAGAAAAGTTTCAAAATGAAGCCCTAGCTAAATGAAACCCAATTTGAACCTTGTATTGTATGTCTATGAGAAATAAAGTGATCCCTGCATTATGATCAACTATTGCGCTTAGAGGAGCCTAAGACCTGCACTGATGCAACTTATCATTGCCTGAACTTAGTTTTTGCTCTTTAATTGTTTAAATTATATTTTATAACTAAACTATTATTATCTATTTTTACTACTATTATTTATTTATTTGATTTTTTATTTTTTGTTAGTGTTATCAAGTTGATTGAGTTCATAATCAAAAGATTTTTTTATATTGTTATATATATGATATTTTTAGATATACATTAATTGTTCAAAGGGCAAAATGCTTTAACTGCACAGTTACATTGATTGATTTTTAATAGATTTTTGTTGTGCAAAATTTTGAAGTTATGCGAATTTATGATAAATTTTAGGTTAGACATGCAACTGTAGCTGATCTTAATAGATTTTTGGTTGAATATTTTATGTAGCTTGTGGCTGGCTGAAAAATATAAGTCAATAAGGGCTAGAAAACGGTTTCCTATTTTTGTTTTTATGTTCAAGCTCAATTGAGGTTATACCAAATAATATTAGGTTTATGATGCTTTATTTGTTGATTTTAACTTGAGTTTAATTGTGGTTGATAGGTAAGGTTTAATTATTGTCTACCTAGCAACCGTAAGTTCCAGTCATCATGATTGTAATAAAAAAGTATATTTTGGCATTAGTAATATACCATTTAAATTAAGATACACAAACCATCTCAAATCATTTGCATCAGTTAAGTTTAGAAATGACACAGAACTATCTAAGGAAATAAGGAGCTTAAAAGACCAAAACATAAAGCCTTATATAGAATGGAAAATTGTCAAGCATTGCAAACCTTACAATCTAGCAACAAAAATATGCCACCTTTGTCTCTACAAAAAATGTTATTTTATCACATAATGGAAAAAACCTACTGAATAAAAAAAAAAAAATCGTATCTCTGTGTCGATATTCAAAAAATTTCTTATTATCTTTATTTGACGCAGGAGGCTAATAAACTATAACAGATTTTTGTTTTTTAATTTGTTTTTTACGTAGATTTATAACGTCAGAAGTCATTCTACAGTAACTTTTATGTTTTTGTAACGGTTTGTTTACATTTTTTGTTTGTATTAACGGCTGATGATTGCCTTCAGGCATGAAACTTTAAGTCACGCTAATCAGTTGTTTTTGTTCATCTAAATAAAATATAATTATATATATATATATATATATATATATATATATATATATATATATATATATATATATATATATATATATATATATATATATATACACATATACATATACATATATGTGTTTTTTTATAAATACGTATATATGTTGTTTCATATGAAACATGAAATATACAAATGATACATATATGTGTTGAACTGAAATGTTTGTAAATATAAACGTCTTTATCAGAATTTAAATGTTTAAAGCTCTTTGTCTCTGGTGGCAATTATATCCAGCATTATTTCAAGTTGTTGAGTAAGGTGTTTTTTAAAAATCATGTTACAGATGTTGGAGTTATTACAAAGAATCAGTTTACAGTCCTAAAACAGAAATAAAAACATCTTCATATATACTTAAATTTATTACTTATAAAACATTAGTTTCATATTTATCAAACTAAGATAAATAAACTTAAAAAGCAAAGAATCCAAAACAAATAGAGCACTTGGAATAAAGTTCAAGAAACAAAAATAATATACAAAATTTTAAAATTAAAAACTCGAAAAAATTAAAATTTATTAGTTATAGTGTTATAATCATTCACATCAATGTTATATGTTTGCCCTGATTTTGTTTTTGTGACTTAGATTACTGCAACCAAACTCAACAATAGTACCCAACAGATATCATCTCTCTGTGGTTAAATGAAGTTTTGAGAAGGACTGTGGGGGTTCTTAAACTTAATTTGAATATCATTTGTTGTAATATCTATCTCTGTAACCATGCCTATCCACCAAAAGCAATCATACTTGCATGCAACAGAATCATTTAGATTTGGTACAATTACAACATCAAACATTACTGCTTTTACAGTATAAATCTGTCAATACATTGATGTTCACTTGTTCTTTTAAAACTAATTTCAAATTTTGAAATGGGTATGTAATGATGATAACTTCTGGTACCTGGAAGAGTTTTTTCATTCAGCTGTTATTTCGAAATCTTCCTTATGGTGGCATATATATTTTTGTAGTTATTTTAGGTGCTCCCAGAAGTCTATACGGTCTTATCACAGAGCACTGCGGGAGAGCATTTAACACCTTTAAGTTCACACCTCCTTCTGTACCAATGTCGCTTGTTGGGCTGGAGCTGGCATCGAACCTCGGACCTCTGGGTTCTGAGCCAGAAATCTAATCACTGCGCCATGGCTGCTCAAATATATTTATAAAGTTTTTATAGTTTTCATAATGAGCAGAACATCCATCAGAAAAATAATAAATTTATTGATACCAACTAAATATTTGTTAATGTACTCTACAATTTTCTTTTAAAATTCATACACAAAGCATGTATCATGATCATTGTCATCACTTAAAAAACAGAATGGCTTATGCTGAATTTTTGTTTTAGAAATTTCCTTAAAATATATAGCAACAGGATGTAGTGTACATCGTTATTTGTTCCATTGATAACTTTATATTTCATCCTGTATAACAAATTGATAGTTCTCTGCAAAATCTGCCTATATAATACATTTATTGTAACCTAAATTATTTATTAGCTCTTTTAAATAGTGAGTTTGATCAGTACTCTGCCATTGATTAAATTGAATTTCTTCTTGTTCATCAATCTTAATTCCTCATCTAAAAATAACTTTAAGTTATCATAACCTGGACATTTGGCACATCTATGAACCATGGATTCATTATTGCTTGTATCACTACTAATTTTGACATTAAATCTTTATATGTAACATTCCATTGAACAGCATTTACAAACAATATTGAGTTTTGATGGTGAATACAAACACATACACAGTGTGTACCTTTTGGTCCCACACTGATACACCATTGTGCAGAAAAACTACAAAACTTTGAAAATTGTATTTTAAAATTAGGGTATTTACTTTTAAAATCAATATAAAGCTCATGAAGGTTGCACAACAATCTTTTTCATTGTGGAGGACTACTTTCAACCTTAACACAATCTTTTTTACCAGGCATAATTCTAGAATGTTTATCAAGTTGAAAAAAATCTTGAACCAAAGCTGTAAGAAAGCCAGGTATTTTTTGGCCTATTTTCTTATCAGGTATATCAAGAATTCCATTTTTACTTTTAAGTTTCCTAGCATGTTGTATAAGATGTTCAGAAACTTCAAAATATTCTGAAGCGTATTTTCTAGACCAAGATTCAGGTGTAAGTGTTACTATTTGAATTTTTTTTTAAATGGTTCAACTTTAAGTTTTTCTTTCATAAAAGTTGTCAAATTATCAATATTGCTTTTTTATATCTGTAGGATGACTGAAAAAAGTTGAGGCTACACTTAAGTTATCTATATTCACTCCATAAACACTTGCTACTCCTTCTATTTTTGTGTAGGCTTTGACTAATTTTCTTTTTGCTGTTACAACTCGTTGATGCTTTGCAACTTCATGAACTTTAATTGGTGATACTCCAATCGGTATTAAAGAGTTGTCTAACTGTTGTTTATTACAAGATTTACCTTTAACAAATGATACATCACCATAATTTCTATTTCATTATCAGAAACTTCATCACAATTTGGCAAAAACTGAATACATGAGCGGCAAAATCTCCATCCTGGTTTACAGTCTAGAATTTTCGATTTAATGTTACGAGCCATTTTAAAAGATATGGTTGTTTGACCTAAAATAAAATCATTAATTTTTAATAAACATTATACTCTGCTTCTAAGTTTATATATATATGTATATATATATATATATATATATATATATATATATATATATATATATATATATATATATATATATATATATATATATACACATATATATATATATATTATTTGAATTTATATAATATATATATATATATATATATATATATATATATATACATATATATATATATATATATATAAGCTAATATATATATATATATATATATATATATATATATATATATATATATATATTATTCAAATTTATATAATATATATATAAAAGCTAATATATATATATATATATATATATATATATATATATTATATATATATATATATATATTATTCAAATTTATATAATATATATATAAGCTAATATATATATATATATATATATATATATATATATATATATATATATATATATATATATATATATATATATATATTTATTACATTTAACCTTCTTTTTGTATCTTTTTAAAACATCACAACACTTATCATTCTTTAATAGAAATATCGGTCTTAAAACTTGCTCATGATGGTAACCAATAGTCTTAATCTCTTCGTATGATGTAGTCTCAAGCAAACCAGACCTCCAATTAGAAGTGTCTTGAAAGTCCTTTTTCTAGATTATGAAATTCTTTTAATCTTTGTTTTCGAACAAAACGTATTTTTTGACATTCATCATTTAAAACTTTTCCAAATTCATAAGATTCCATTTTATCAATATAATCCCTAATATTATTAATTATTATCCCTAAAAAAGATGCAAGAAAAATGTATAATTCATTCAATCTGTTCATAGGGTAAAGGTTGTTCAGGATTAGAAAATTTTACATCATTAATGAGCATTCTAATTTAACAACATTATAAACATTTTTAAATATTAAAACTACTAAAAAAACATAAACAGCAAGTCAGCAACATCTAAAAGATCATTTCAATATAGCCAAAACTGATCAGTTACAAAACTGTCAAATTACCACCTTTTTTTCTTGTTTAATTTATCAAACCTGTTTTTTAAGCAATAAATTTCAGTAGATTTGATCATGTTTTTATTTCTGTTTTAGAAAAGACCACTCTCCAATTCTTTGTAATAACTATAACTTAACTATTCTGGACAACTTCTAAAAAAAATAATCAAGCTACATCGACATTTTTGTGATTAAACTCGTCTCAGTAAAATTGTGGTAAATGTTTAAATTTGTGGTGTTATGTTCGTTTTTAAATATTTTAAGTTGTTTCATTGGATTTGTTGGCCCAAAATATGTAAAGGTTCAAATTTTCAGCTTGCCAAAAAGCTTAAAAATGGCAGATTTTTGTTGGTTAGAGGCAATTTTAAAATAGCTATATCTTAGGAACAGATTGAAATTACACGATAAAATTTTCAGGATGTTCATAATTTACTAAAATCTTTAAGTGGTTTAAAAATTAGCAAAATCTGAGACTTAGGGTGGCATTTTCAAAAAAAATTGAATGTTTTCACATGGAATCACCCTTAATGTAATTAAAATGTCATACTTCTTTACAATTTTGTTTCCTTTTTATTTATAATTTTTTTTCTCAGTAGGTAATTTTAGCTTTTTGTCCCGAATTATTAAAATGCTTTAAAAGTTAAAAGATGCAAACTGCTGTGGTTAGTGTGTCTAAAAAAATTATTTAAATGCAGACGAACAATGTGTGCGACCGCGTGCGCCCTTGGAAAGCTTGTTAGGTGTAAACTTGAATATTTTTTTTTAAAGTTTAAACTAATAGTCAAACAAAACCATGGTTTTTTTAAAAATAAATCATGCTCAACAAACCTATTTGAAACACTAGATTCTATTTCAACGACCTTAAAGAATGGTAAACCTGTTTGCATTGCTTTTTTTTTTGCATTTTGCCAAGGCATTTGACACTTAAAATGTTGTTACTTAAAACAACAGCTTATAGAATATTTGGACAATGAAACAATGTTCAATTCATAATTCTCATTGTGAAACAGGTCTCACAATGAGACAGATCTCACAATGAGACAGACAAAGTATAAGTTATAAAAATCTTCTTGACTATTTTTCTATTTATCAATGATTTGCCTGAAACTCTAAAAAGTGTTAGCAAGCTGTATGCAGATAATACCAAAATAATGAATGAAATGTTTTCTTGTCTATCAACACTTTTCTTGCAATCAGATCTCAATTTATCTTTCAAGTGGACTTAAGACTGCCTTGCGAATTTTAATATTTCTAAATGCATTTTGACCAGAATAATTTACAGAATCTGAAAGTGATCTTGGAGTAATCTTCTCAAGCAATCTCAAATGGAAAATCAAGTAATAGAATGTGAAGCAAAGCCAATCAAATGTTGGGTTGGATTAGAAATTACTTTGTTCATTTAGATATTTGACTCTGCAGATTACTTTATGTTTCTTTTGTGACACCACTGTTTAAGTTTGCAGTACCAGTTTGATCACCAATTTGATAGTGTAAATTTGATTTATTGTAAAGAGTTAAACATCGCGCAACTCTGTTAATACCATCACTCATATCAAAATGCTATGAGAGAAATGTGGAAATCGTTAAAAAATCAAAGCCAACAATTTATAGAATTATATATATATATATATATATATATATATATATATATATATATATATATATATATATATATATATATATATATATATATATATATATATATATATATATATATATATATATATACACAATACTGTGAATAAGTTTTAGACCACTTACATTTTATCAAAAAATCCCGGAGAATTCTTCTCTAATATTTAAGTTTGTATTTCTGAATTATAAACTTGTTAAAACACATGTACTTCACACAAAATATGGAACAATTACAAACTTTTTAATGTCAAACTTCATAAAAAACTCTTAATATTTACTATGTCCTCCTTTTGCCTCAATCCCAGCAGATATTCGCCGGGGAATAGATTCATACAAATTAGTTATAAAATCCTGGGGTATGTTGTGCCATTCTCTTTGAAGTACTTCAAAACATTCTTCAGCATTTCGGGGAGTATGTTCGATCTTCTTTCTGTCCAGGTAATCCCAAATATGCTCAACTATATTCAAAACTGGACTCTGGGGAGGCCAGGTCATCAATTCCAGTACTCCTTCCTCTGCTATTTCATTTAAATAATTTTTTACCACTCGGGAACAATGTTTTGGGTCATTGTTCTGTTGCAGAATAAAATTATGACCTATTAGTCTCATTCTAGATGATACAGCATGGTGCCTTAGGACATCCACATAACGTTCCCCGGTGAGTTGCCCACCTATTTTGATCAAATCACCTACTCCAGATGAAGATAAACAGCTCCAAACTTGTAAAGAGCCTCCTCTGTGTTTAATAGTAGGGTTTAAACACTCGGGCTGATAGGCTTCTTCAATTCTTCTACAAACATTAGTGTCCTTTTGTTCCAAAAATTTCAAATTTGGACTCATTGGTGTACAGAACCTGATTAAACACTTCCTGGGCCCAATGTTTGTGTTATTTTGCATATTTAAGTCGTTTTTCTTTATTGCCACACCGTAATAATGGTTTTCGAATTGCAACACACCCTCTTAATCCCGATTTAAGTAGGTGCCGTTGAATAAATGAAGAGCTGACATTTTTCCCAGTTGCTGTGATAATATCTTTTGCCAGCTCGGTTGATGCTTTTTTTGTATTTCTTTAAGATAGCGTTTTTAAATTTTTATTGTCATCTTTTGTTAGCTTAGGAGGTCTACCGCTTTTCTTTCTATCTTCAAGGGAGCCAGTTTCTCTAAACTTTTTAATGATTTCTGTAACAGCATTCTTTGAATATCCTGTTTTAGATGTAGTTGTTATGACACATCATTAACAGATGTTTTAGATGTAGTTGTTATGACACATCTGTAACAGCATTCTTTGAATATCCTGTTTTAGATGTAGTTGTTATGACACATCATTTTAATAAATAAACAAACAAATCCCTCATGTTTCCTCATCAATTTTGTTTATTTATTCAAAATAATATATTCTTTCAGCTTTTCTTATATATTATTAAACTTAAGTACACTTTAAAAAAATTACATAGGAAAAAAATTGTAAATACGTCTAATTATACAAGTGGTCTAAAACTTATCCACAGTACTGTATATATATATACTATTGCATGGTTGTCTTTAAGTTTTTACCATAAAATGTCAGTTTTATGTTTTTAATAATTTTTAACACCGGAAAAACTTTTTTTTTTTTTTAATTATTTGATAGACTGCCTGCCCCAACCAAACCTTCAGTCAATGTAGCAGACTCTGTTGCGAGTCAGGCTATTTGTCAGTTGATGTAGCAGCACTCTAAAATAAAAACATTCAGAATGTTTTTAAAAACATTCTAGTCTTTTAATTTGCGTTGTGGTTCAGTTACTTACCGCAATTAAATTAATGCGTTTTGACATAATCTAATCTTAATTTTGTCAGCTTTAATACCACAAACATGCGAAGAGCCATTTTTTACCACAAACACGTTTTTTTAGCCATAAACTATAGGAATATATATATTTTTTTTATAGTTTATATATATATTATATTTTATATATATATATATATATATATATATATATATATATATATATATATGCAGTGATGCTGTTTTGGTGCTGTTTCTGTATAGTTTCAATTGTATATAATTTTTTAATGAACAAACTATATTTGTATTTCACCTGATGATTGCAACAGCATGAAACTTAAAGATGTGAAAATCACATAGTTTTATTTTTTACTATATATATATACATATATATATATATATATATATATATGTATGTATATATATATATATATATATATATATATATATATATATATATATATATATATATATATATATATATATATATATATATATATATGTTTCATGGTGAAAAAAGTCTCTTTCATTAACATTTAGGCAACTTCAATAAGTTAATTATATATATAAATTTATAATTTAAGCTACATTTTAATTTTGTTTAAAAGTTAAATCAATTATATAATAATGTGGAAGTTCATTAAGTTTTAAAAAACTGTAATAATAATGACTAGAAAGTTTTTTTAATTAATAGTGATATTGTTATTGTTTTTTTAAAACATACTTTTTAAACATGCGGAGTGTTGCTACATCGACTATCTTATTGCCTGCTGCTCTAAGGGAGTGCTGCTACATTGACTACCTTAAAGCCTGCTTCTACAAAGAAGTGCTGCTACATCGACATACATACATGCATACATACATATGTATACATATATACACCTATAGATTGTTGCCTTTGGGAGTAAAAATGATTCTTACGCCAACAAATACGTCACTTTTAATTACTTTTGAGTTTTGTCCAACATTTCCATGTTGTCAGAAAGTTAAAACCATTAATTTAGCTACAAATTATTTGTTTTTTAAAAAAACCGCAAAAACGCAAATTTAATTGACTAGAGTGTTTTTAATAATATAAACAATGTTTTTAATTTTTAATTTTTTTTAATAAAATGTTTTCATTTTAATTTTTTTTACTGTAAATCATGCGCGGAGTGTTGCTACATCGACTATTTTATAGCCTGACTTGCAACAGAGTGCTGCTACATCAACTGATAAATAGCCTGACTCGCAACAGATTGCTGCTACCTTGACTATCTTATAGCCTGACTTGCAACAGAGTGCTGCTACATCAACTGAGGGTTTGGTTGGGGCAGGCAATCTATCAAGTAATAAAAAAAAAATCCGGAATTTTTTTTTTTGCATTTTAATTTTTTTTTTGTGTCAACAAAATACGGAAAAACTTTATGACAACCAGTTATTTATATATATATTCTGACAACCAGTTTTATATATATATATATATATATATATATATATATATATTTATATATAATGATGCATACCAATGCCATTGGCTTGTATTTAATGGTATTGTTATTGGCATTGACTAAAAGTAGGTATGAATCCAGCAAAAAATTCGGCATAGGCCCTAATCAGTATAAAAAATATCAACAAAATGATTTAGGAGGAAAATGAGTTAATGGTTTTATTCTGATCATGATCTACATAAAAGCAAATAAGGCAGAAATGAGCTCAACGTTTGGACAAAAATTACATTCAAAAAAATGAACAATAAAGATTGTCAGGAAAGTTTGCAAAGTTGTTTCTTTAGGTTAAATATAGAAGTAGGCTGCAGTTTTGAGTATTAATGCTATCAAGATCACTGATGCTAGAATTAAGCTATTCAGTATGTTTAGCAATAAAATCACCTAAAGAGCAACATTGTCAGTTTTATCTTGAAAAAAATTAAAAATGGTACACATTTGAGATGATAATGACAAAGAAAAAAAAGAAAGGAAGAGAAGAAATGAGATGTGGGTGGAGTTTAGTAGCATATATATAGATAGGAAATATGATTTGAACTTGAATTTTCAACAAACAAGATATTTGATAAACATGTGTATGCTCAAGCAAAGGATGTAACTTGATTATTTAGTATCATTCCCAGTCAAAATAGAGAATAATCATCATTTATTGGTTGGATTTTGTTCATTAACTTTTAACTTGCTTTCATAGAGTTTTAATACCTATATTAGGGTTGGGCACACATGTGGTCAGTGAGAGTCAGTTTTTTACTGTTGCAAAGAGCCACTTTATTCAAATTTTATTGTATTCAGTTATTCAAGTGCACAAATTCAAAGTTCAAATTTATTTCATTAATATAATTAATTAATTTTATTTAATTAATATGATAGCATATTTGTATAACAGAAAGTAAAAAATGAGTAAAAAGTATCCAATAATTAAAATTAACAAAAAAATTCAAATCTTTTAAGTTTTGTGTATAATTAGTTAAAATTGTTTGCAGCAATTTTGTCAAATGTTGATTGGTCAGCTGTGAACAGTATTTTGGTTTCACAAATTTTATTGTGGAATATAAAGATTCTCTACAGTATGTTGTACCAAAAATGGAAATGAAATAGCAAGTAGCTTTTTTAAGGTTTGGATAATTTGATTCTGGCACAAGTTTCCAAAATTCAAATACTGATGTGGTTTTATGCTGCCTGATCTTCTTTCACTTTTCAATAGCTATAATTCCTCAACCGGTTTTTCCACCTGTATTATGACAGAAATATGAAATCCATCTTCAATAATATCAGAAAAAAAAGAAATGAACATGTCAAATTGCTTTTTTTTTAATTTGTTAAAATTTCTGTGATTTTCTTTTCTAAAAAAATTAATAAATGAATAATTTTAATTTTTTAAATCCTCAAACCAACATTTGAAATCATTATTCTAGAGAACAATATTTAGAAAAAGAACTATTAAAAAACAATATTTTCTTAGAAAAATTTAAAAAATCTGTATTCCAAAATAATAAAACATAGCAAATTTTAAAAAAAAATTTCAAATTTTTTTTTTTTTAATTTATGAATATTTTCAATTTTCAATGCAAGCGGCATTTAACTCAACAAAGAGCCACATTTGAGCTAGACTATCAAACTGCAAACTGTAGCTTGTGTTGCTGCAAGCTTATTTACAAACTGTAGCTTGTGTTGCTGCAAGCTATTTGCAAACTGTAGCTTGTGTTGCTGCAAGCTTATTTGCAAACTGTAGCTTGTGTTGCTGCAAGCTTATTTGCAAACTGTAGCTTGTGTTGCTGCAAGCTTATTTGCAAACTGTAGCTTATGTTGCTGCAAGACTATCTGCAAACTGTAGCTTGTGTTCCATCAAACTGTAGCTTGTGTTCCATTTATAATCTTGCATAATCTCAATATTAACCTCAAATTTTAATTCAGAGCAAAATTAAACAAAAAGATATTCAGGAAAAGTTGAGTTTAAACCCATATCTGTAGTTATTGGTTATATCATGGAAGTAAAAATAAAATAAAAATATAAATGTTTTATAATAATAAGTATCAAATTAAATATAAAAATCAAAATGTAATATATCTTATAATAATCTATATCTTATAATGTTATTAGAAAAAAGTAAAATTCAAAGAAATAAATAAAAACTAATCTTGCAGGACTTTTTTAGTTTTTAGTGTCTTATATTATTAGGTTTTTATTTATTTTTAATATATTATTTTTTTATTGTTTTATTTTATTGTTATTTTTTTATTTTTTTTATTTTATTTTATTTTTTTATTTTATTTTTATTATCTTTTTCTCAGGTGAAAGAAATTGGTTTGGTCCTTTACAATTGCTCTTGTGCTGCAGATGATCTTCAAAAGATATTTGAAACAAACTGGATGTTGTCTGAGAGTGGAGCAACTATTCCATCAAAATGGCCACAAAAGTATCAAACAATATTTAACAAAGGTACATAATTTCCAGTTTTGTTACCCAAATTTTTTTACTAGGCCTTGTGTGTGTATATATATATATATATATATATATATATATATATATATATATATATATATATATATATATATATATATATATGTATATGTATATATACATATATATATATTTATATATATAATAGGGCAATTCCACCTACCAAAATTTTTCGAATACAAAAATTGGTATGGGTATGGAAGATTTTATATGTGAAACCAAACACATTTTTATAAAAAATAATAAAAAATATATATAAAACTGATTTGGGCATAAAACATTTAAAAACTGACAAAATTGGGAATAGTTGTGCAAACGTATGTACTTAACACTTGAATATAGCATGTTGCAGAAATTGGCTAAAGTTTAAAGAACCAATATAAATATAAAATCTTAAATGTTTTTAGATTTCAACCATAAAATATGGGTCTGATAGAGGCGCTAAAAGAGAATAACTCTCAGACCGAAGCATGGTAAAAAAGTGTAAACTTTACTGTCTATATGGCATTGACTGAATAAAAACAAAACACTAGTTTAAAAAATTTTTAATCATCAATCAATTTATCATTTGCTTGGAATAAGATATATTGTTTTGTTAACATTTCTGTGATTTTCTTTTCTACTCTGATCTTTAGTAAAAATAAAAATAACAAATAAAGTTGTGCCTTTTTTTGAGACCATAATCTAGCTTAAATGCTTCAGCTACAGACTGTACAGCATGTTCATCTGATTGAGAGTTGTTTGGAAGATGTGTAAGTGGCAATACCTCACCAGATTCTTTTGCGTTCTTCAGATCAACAGATTATAAACTAGTAGTAGTAGGAGTTTCCACCTCAAATTGACATACTTGTACAAGGTTGTTCCAACATTTTCAATCAAAGTCAATTTTTATAATTGAATAGGGTTTAAAGTTAGGAACAAATTTTTTTTATTTTCTTTATTTTGTTTCCTAATTTTGAGTAATTGATCTATAGCTTTGTCTTGGTTTCTTTTCTTGTCATCCATAATCATGCAATAGAGAAAACTCTCCTGTAAACAGCAGTATGAATTTCAAGATAAGTTTTTAAAAACAACTTCTTGTATCAATTTATCTTTAAGTTTTTTGCTGAGTCTTTGTAATGACCTGATCTTTTTATAGCAAACCAAGTTGAAGAATAAACTGATACTATATACCTAGTTATCAAAATCAACTCTGCAGAAGGATTTGTCTCTAGTATATTTTTACATAATACATAACGTGAGTGTCAACCATCTTGCATGGTTCACAGGTCCAGGTTGTCCTTTTGTAGGCCAAGTCTCCCAAAAATTTGTCCTTGCAAATTTTTAGGAGACTTGGCCTATACATATACCTACAGTATATTCATATAATTTCTTTATTAGTATAATATAATTATATTTTTTTTGATTATTGCTTAAATCAGAAATAACACTTTCATCGACAAATAATTGAGTTTCTGAATTTATTCTAGAAAAATTTATTAAAGAGAGCTCGTGGATAGTTTCTTCTGAATCAGATGAACAAACTATATCTTTATTTTTTTTTGGATCATTTTTTTTTCCATCAAGTAAAATAATTACTTGTCTAAATGTTCGTTTTGGTGGAGTTGACATCTAACCAAGTGTAGTTTTCTATTTATAGGTTTACAACTAAACCATTGTTTGCACCAAGCTTAACAACTAAACCATTGTTTGCACCAAGCTTAACAACTAAACCATTGTTTGCACCAAGCTTAACAACTAAACCATTGTTTGCACCAAGCTTAACAACTAAACCATTGTTTGCACCACTTGAATTTGTATTGTCAAGAACAACAGCTTCAAGAGTTTCTGTTAAACTCTTCTAGAATTTCTTTAGTTACATTTGCTTTATAAATTCCAGTTCCACTCATAATAATATTATGTGTTAAATATTTTCTTGCTTTTGTTCAATCTTCTGTAGTAAATGTAAGATGGTCTTTTTTTTCAGTCCCAGATATTTTTATTGGATAGCCTTCTAAATTATAATCAAGTTTATGAACAAGGTTTTTTTTATCCTTTTTATCATCAACTCCAATAACTTTTAATTGCAAAACCTCTTTACAATGTTCAATGTTAAGTTTTTCACCTACTCCAAACTTCTCGTTAAAAACTTTCTTTTCTGTAATAATATTCGCTCTATCAGTAACTGTTACTATGCCATAGTCAATTAGTAATCCTGTAGCTAAATGAACAGCTGCAACTGATTTCATAACGTATTACTGCTTTTGCAAAATTATCACAATCACAGTAAAAAGTACTATAAAACCCAATAATATACTTATGAAGTCCTATATTATAATAAAAGTACTAATAAATAATATAATGAAATGGTATTTAAAAAAGTGAAATAAAAATAACAAATAAATTAGTATAAAAAAACATCATTTTGTCAACACTTTCAACACAAGTTTCTTGTTTGCAAAATTTTCCATTTGCTTTTTTTTTTTTTTTTATATTAGTTCTTTTTGATCAACTTTGCCTATCTGAAATAACCCTTTTCCACCTTTTTAGCTCTTTGGTTTTTTAGATACTTCCTTTACATTACTGGTATCTAATTTAAAACAAAACATAGTAAACTATTAAATATTTTGTTGTAATAAATGCCAAAAATTCATTTTAATATAATCTAAAAAACGAAATATTAAGTAAATTAATGAAAAATTAATCAAAGTAGGGTATATTATCAAATGATTGATATATGCATAAAACTAACTTCTAAAGAAGCTGTTGAAGGGGTTGGTTATGCAAAGAACTTGCATTACTGCAAATGAATCACAAAGGGCTCATTACAGCCAGACTCTGATTTCAATCTTGTTATTCAGCTGTATATCATGAATTTCATTACAGTCAAACACTCAAAAGAAACTGTCACTCCTTATATTGATGTAATTATAAAGCAACTGTTAAATAATTACAAAAATTAATTATTTGAGCTTTTTTTCACCCATGCATGTTTCAGGTGTTTCATTTTTAAGATTTGTAATGTATTTACATATCTCAAAAATTATAGATAAATTGTTCCAAAATTTAGGAGTTTTATAGGTAAAACAGACTTGTTCATTCACTATTACAAAAAAAATTTTTTATAGTAAAAACCTTTAAAAAAGTTAATTTTTATATTGTAAATATATTATTTTATATTCAACTTTTAAGTATTGTTTTCATTTTTGACTATAAACCTGGTGCATATATTTCCAATTAGAAAATGTATGAGAAAAATGTAGCTATGTTTTATAAATATTTTTAGAGACTTTTCAAAACTTTGAAGGGTTGGTAGAACAATACCTAGGCACTCAGTATTATGCCTCAGCATTGTTTACCATATTTATAATAAAACACAACCTGCTTAGAAAGACTGTATGAGAAGTTCCACTATTTGTGAACAAAACAAAACTAATAATAATTAAGTATGCCAAAAAACAACAATTTATAATAATTTAAAACAATACCAGCTTATTAAAAAATTGGATGAATAACTTCATCACAAATGCATAAAATATATTTTTTCCTGTAGTCTTTAACTTTACCAATCTGCAGAAAACCAATCTGCAGAAAACCAATCTGCAGAAATGTTTGAATCTAATTATTGAATTATATTTGCATTTAAGAAACAAATATGCCAAAAATTAACTCAAGCAATAAATTTATGCTATACCTGTCCTCACAATTAGCTACAGGTAGTTCACATTTGCATACAGATAAATCAAACAATGAATCAAAATTCTTTTCTGAGTAAACTATGCTTGATTTGTTATCTTTTGATTTTTTAGGATTAACTTTTCCCCATAACTCAACAAGTTTAATGCTTATTTGTAAAATAATTTGTTGATTGGTTATTTTTTTAGCAGTGAGTTGTTTGTTGAGCTTGTAGCTAAACTGTACAACTTGTTTAAATGCGGGAAGATCACTAACAGGAAGATCATCTGGCAGCCCTGCAAACCAAATACTTGTATTATGAGTTCTACTAACAAATATTTTCCCATAAAAAGTGTTCTGATTTTTGTTCTTTTGTTCTAGCTTTTATCAATTTTTTTAATTTGCTAGTTATTTTTTTAGAAAAAAAAGTTCAAGTGAAGATTCAAAGTTACACTTCTATTTAGGGTAACTTTGAATTCTTTTAAACTGAATATTGATTTTAATCTTTTATATTCTAAAAATTTGTTTAGATTTCTTTGTATTGCTTTATATAATTTTTAAATATATCTAGTTAAATATTTTGACAATAATCATACAACTTATTCAATAAATTAATGCATATCACTAAATAAACTTGTTGATCAAATTTTAGGGTTATGAAAAAAAAAAAAATTTAGACAATATAATTCTCTACTCATAAATATTTATCATAAAAAAAAATATTACAGTGTTTAAGGTTTACAAAAAATCAGAGTTATAATATCTGGAATGTGAATAAAATTAATGTCCCCTCTCTGAAACCAACATGTCATCATTTATTGTATACACACTCTCATCAATTGAAAAGACCTCATTTGGAATGTTTCAGAACAATTATATCAGCAGTTTCAATTTTTTACTTGGATAAGGAACAGAGTTTCCTCATTGTACTAGTTAGACTTAGTCCAATGTTTTCTTGTGTTGATAAGTTCTCAAATATGACATGACATTCATGACATTTTTGAATGCTAAAAATATAAAGATAATAGTTATTATTAATAAAAATTAGTTTATTAGCAGCATATTGGCTAAAATTATTAAAATAGCCATAAATATTAATAGTTATTTTAATTAGGCTACTGCAATAAAAAGATGTCTATTATTTACTATTTATTATTGCAATGTTACTCAGACAGCTTGAAAAAAATTGAATATTCAAAGTTACCCTTAGTTAAGATTTTGGTTATATTTTATCTAAGTGGAATTATATATTTCTTTTGTTGCAAAAGATATCCAAGTTAATATTATTTTGAGTTTATGTTAAAATTTGACAAATAATCCAGTAAAATACAAAAAAATTAACCTAATATTTACAATACAATACAAAATGTTCTAAATTGAAAACACACAATGTTATCACCACTTTTGACTGTGTCACTGGAATAGGATAAAAACATTATTTTTAGCAAATAAAATATTTTTTACTATGGTAAAATTTCTGTAAAAAAAAGGCAGTTGAAGCAACAGGCAAAGAAATTACCAAATAAAAAAAATTGAAAACATTTACAGGTTTTTTTCAATGTTATCTGCAAATTCAATGTTACCCAAAATGACTGTATGAAAAAGTTTATTATTTTGGCGTTCTGTACAGCGGGCTATAAACATAATTAGTCCAGCTTTTAATATTTCTTTTTTGATAAAAAATAACACCTAAAATACATTTCCCTAATCAGTTTACATTTTTAACTAAAATATAATTACATCATTGTTCTTAGTTTTAGTCATTGAATTTCCTCATCTGTATTAATATTTGGTGGAAAAAAAGGAATTGCCCTAATATATAACACAGGGTTGCTTTTGGAAAAAAAATTTCTGTTCCTGTAATTCCTAATGAAATGGCCTCCTAAACCCGAATATGACATTCATTTTGCTTAATCAGTTCAGGTTATTGAAAGACAGCACACCTTTTTTTTTTTGAGAAAAACATAATTTTGAAGAAATCTCTCATTTTCATCCTAGTTATGTAATACATTGCAATAATTATTTGTGAACTGAAAAAAGGCTCAATTTAACTCCTTTATTAACTTTAAACTTAAAAACAACTTGTGAAGTAATCAAATACTGTAAAGAAAAAATCTATTTCCCAAGGAAAGAAGTCCTTGATGCCTTCTATTTATGAGGAGTTAGTGGTTCATGGCGTTTAAGACACCAACAATAGTCAGCTAACATGTTTATGTCCCAACGTCCTTGATATCTGGTCTCCATCATTTTTATTTCTTGGTGGAATTTTTCACCCTGTTCCTCACTGTAATCTCCACAGTTTTCAGGAAAATAGTCAGATGTGACTGGAGAAAATGCATTTTTATTGACATGCGAGCTCCCAGTTTTTCAAAGCTTTTCATATGCTCATTGACATGTGACACATATTCAGAGCTTCTTTTATTTCTCATAAACCCTTTAATTACTGTGCTGAATGTTCACCATGAATCTTGTTCAATGCCTACCATTTTCATATCAAAATCTTTATCCTTTAACAGAGTTCTAATTTTGGATCCGTCAAATATACCTGCATGTAGCTCGGAATCACTGATCTGTGGGAACTTTTTCAATAGATACTTAAAATCTTGGCCTTCTTTATTCAGTGCTTTTACAAAAATTTGCATCAGACCAAGTTTGAAATGGAGAGGAGGAAGTAAAACATTTTCTGGAGGAACTAGTGGTTCAGCTATCACGTTGTAGCTGCCAATTGTGAATGTCTCTCGAGATGGCCAGTCTTTCTGCTTATAGTGAAGACTATCTGCCCTATTATCCCATAGGCATAAGAAGCAAGGGTATTTTGTGTACTTCCCTTACATCCCAAGTAGAAAGCACACAACCTGAAAAGAAAAGATTTATTCATAAAAAATCAAATCTCTGTAAGTTAAAATATATTTTATTCTAAAAAATTACCCACAGGTGCTAAAGTATTTTCAAAAGAAAGCTTTATATTGACAAGAAAACTTAATAAGTATTTTACCTTAAGGTCATTACACATTAGCCAATTGTGGTTGGAGTACTTGATTGCATCAACCAATATTTTCATGTTTTTGTAGCTTTCTGTCAACTGAACTGAATGTCCAATAGATACAGATGCCATTTTATTGCCAAATTGTAGAAGTACTGCCTTTAGGCTTCTGCTAGAGGATTCAATAAAGAGCCTCCATTCTCTTGGTTGGTAAGGAGTGCCAAGTGCTCTATTAGGCCTTTTATATCATTGCAAAATGCCCACGAGCATATTACGAGAAGAATAACGAGCATATAATGAGAAGAATCAATTTCAAAGAACCTTCGAAACTTTTCTTCTGTTTCTATACCAGTAGAAGGTAGTTTCTTTGGAGAGGAGATTGCTCTCACTAAGATGGGAACCAAGAAGTTGTGCATTCTCTTTAGAAAGACCAAGATCTCTGGTCAAGTCATTTAATTGACTTTAAATTAGTGGTCTTAACAAAGTCATGCTAGATCTTGGCTCATTGTCATAGATATGTCAGTGTTTTCCACTTTTACACCTTTCATATCCTCTTCTAGTTTGCCTTTACCAGGTGGAGAAGGAACTGGAACTCCTGGACCATGTGGCACTGGCTTAATGGCAGAAAGAATATCAGGATAGACCACCATGTGTTTGTTTTTCTTATTGACACTTGAAAAATTCACATATTTTCAGATTTTCATCCACTTTTCTATACAATTTAAAGAATTTTTTTGTTGAATTTCAACACAATTTTTATAAACAACTCAAACTTTATTAGACTATAAAAAAAATATATTTTTGGATTAGTTAAATGTTGTTCTTTTAAGAAATTATCTTACCTTGAAGATTGGTCATACAAAAATAGCAGTCTGTAGTATGGTTCTTGCCTTCTCTCCATAGCATCAGTACTCCAAGTGACATACAGTTTGCTGTGCCCTCATTCCAGTGCCTTAAGGCTACAAGACAGGTTTTGCAGCATATATGTGGGGCAAAGCTTTTGTCTTGATCGCCAAGCCCTATTCCGAAATATGCACTGTAAATGAGCTTTACTAATGTAGTTATGGTGCATTGCTGATCACTAAAAGTTACCTTTACACACACATAGCAGAATCTGTCAAGACTGTTTTTACATTTTCTATTCATTTTTATGAAACAAATTCTATTTATCTCATATATTAGCCTGTAAAAAAATTGATAATGATAATACTTTATAAATATACTTTAGATACTGTTTATAGATATATTAATACACAACTGTCACCTGGGAATTGTAATAAAACGGACACTCAGCTGCTATATGCGATATAAAGCCCTAAGTCTATATCTTAAAAATTAGACCTGATTGAGAAATTTGAATCCTAGATTTGGATTTAGAAGGCAAATTCCATTGAGAATCACCTAAGAAACCCTAGGAAAATTTTTGACGCAGACCAGTGTAATAATAGCATAATATAAAGCTTTTTGAAATTTCAACTTTTTTTAGACCGTCCTATGTTAACTCACATAAACAATGTTTTGTCAAAGCTGTATTGGAGTGCTTCTCCTCCAGAGTTTTGCCCACCAAATAGATCAAGTGAATTATCGTCCATATTAGATTTAATTAATGCAGCAAAAGAGTTTATTTACATATCTGTTATGGACTACCAAGCAGCCATTATTTACTCTCAACCCCAGTAACTTTTTCATTTTCTGTATTTTGTACACAAAGAAAGATACTTAAATATTTTGTTTTTATATTTATTTTTTTGATAATTTTTTTATTTAATAGAACATTTTGGCCGGTGATCGATGATGCATTAAGAGGTGCAGTTTACAATCGTAGATTAACTGTGTTTATTCTTTCCAGTTTATGGAATTATACTTCTCCTGACCAAATAGCATTTTTAAAGTCACTCAATGAATTTGGAAAAATATCTCGAAATAACTCATCTTTGCAAGTGGTTTGTATTTATTATATTGTCTACTGTTAGTTTTTTTTATAGGTAATATAGTAAAAAGAAAAATTGAATTTTTTAAATGTAAATAATATATACGTATTAAAAAAAAGAAAGTGAAAAGAAAGCAAAATTAATATTTGGATCTATACTTTACCAAGTATAAGAAAAACTATTAATAATAACTTAACTAAGTATTTAAAATCAAATAATCTTTTTTGCAATCAACAACATGGTTTCTTAAAAGCTGTACTACAAATTGATTAAAATCCTTTCATAACATACCAACTAATGCTATGTTAGATTTCATACTATACTATCTTATGCATTTATTAATAAATACAAGAGGCATTCAAAATACTATGATTTTCAAAAAGTATTTTACACCATACCTAGTATCTGTTTAATTTTTAGAGTATTCATATATTTTTTAATTCTCCTTTTTTGGTCAGCTGAAATGTTTTTAATCTAATTTATTTAGTATCGCTGTAATTTACTTGTTATTTAAAAACTTGGTGACATATATATTAATCTGTTTTTTAGTACTTGTTAATAATTAATTTTTTTGAACCTTTAATTTCTTTTATATCAGTATTTATTTTTTTATATCAATATATCAATGATCTAATCTCGCAGTTTTATTTTACTTAATGGTTAAGACATTCTAGCAACTAAATAAGTAACTTAATCGTCAATTTAACAAAAATTTTTTTTAGAAATTGTTCAAAATACCTTCTTCGTCTATTCCCTACACTAGGGTAAGTCACAATAAGTTTATGGTAACGGATAATTCTGCGCTTGTATCCACATCTAACTGGTCCGGTGATTACTTTGTTTCTACAGGAGGTGTAAGTCTAGTTTTTAACCAAACCGGCTTTGCTTCACCAAACAATGTCCAACATAAACTAAAGAAGTTGTTTTTAAGAGATTGGACGTCAAGATTTGCTTTGAATATTGATAAATTATAAGACAATTTGAATAAATTATTTTAAGTATATTAGCCACCAGTTATGAGTTTATATTTTAATAATACATTTTATCAGATTATACTTTTTCATACATTTTAAAAATATTTTTATTTTTTGCC
The DNA here is from genome assembly GCF_038396675.1 of Hydra vulgaris. Lineage (NCBI taxonomy): Eukaryota > Metazoa > Cnidaria > Hydrozoa > Anthoathecata > Hydridae > Hydra > Hydra vulgaris. Next base: position 12,019,184 of record NC_088933.1, read on the forward strand.
GCCTCCCCATTTCTTATGCTTTAGTTGCTTGCTAAAATAAGTCTTAAGTATTTGGTTTTTATTTTAAACTAAATCTATATATTTTCTCATAATTTTTCTAACCATATGCGAGAAATGACAAACATACAATTAATAAATATAAGTATAAGAAAATCTGAAAAAGTTTAAAAACTGAAATAACTACAAAAACTGAAAAAAAAACTTGAGAAGAAAAAAATAAGTATATAATTAAAATTAAATTTTTTGATTTTTATTCGCACGTTACAGCTATAGGGCTTTATGTCAAACTACTTTGTCAATCTAATCTACTAGAGAATCATGTCAACTGATGTTTTTGGAATAAAAGTTATGGTTTTATAATATGGTTTTATTAGGTCTTTATACGTCATCAGTTTAAAACTGTTTGTAAATGTCTCGCACAATTGTATATATATCACTATATATTATTGCTTAACTTAATACTGCTGTTACCCATTCGTGCGCGTTTACATGGAGTTTTATAAGCATGCTTGGCCTTTTAATATATGTCTTTATATATTTTTGACCAGGTACTCTTAAATCTTAATAATCTGTTAATATCTGCTTAATCAGTAATAAGATTGAAAACTTTGCTTCATCAGTTTAATTAGTAATTAGATCGACAATTATTTAATTTAATGACTTCTGTAGTAAAGGATAAACCTTATGTTGTTTTTAAATTAGTATAGTAACTTTTAAAGTCAGGTAATTTATTTAATTCATGCATTATAATAATAATCCTTTTTCAATTGTATTTAAAGTATATTTTTAATTTCTGTAATTTTTAACTTTTAAATTAGAAGACAATGATGACTCTAGAAGACATTGCTCTTTTCAAAGGTTAAAAGGTCAAACTCTTGATAAAGTTAGTGTTAATCTCCAAAATCCTTGCATCTCACACGGTCAACTCTATATTATTTGTTAAAGAACAAGATCGTTTAATACTTTATTTTAAAGAAGTTAAAAAAAATCTGTTTGCATTTATAATATAAAAAACCAGGTCGTTTGATCATTTGTTTTTTTTAAAGTTGTTAAACATTAATTACGAGGTATGTCATAAACAAATATTACAAAAATAAGGTTGTATTTGTAAAGTTTCTAATTTATATATTTTTCTTAATTTATATATTTATTTATATTTGTGTGATATTTATTACATGTTTATATGTGTTAAGGTTATATATGTTTATATTTTTTAAGTCGCTGGTTTTTGAAAATTTTCCTACTGAGAATAGTTTATGAAATGTTCTGAATGTTAATCGTTTTCTAAAAGCTGTAACAAAGTTACGTTAATCTTCATCGCATTTACTAAAATCTATAGAATAATGAAACGATGTTTAAGTTGTTTTTATAAGTACTTTTGATATTTTTTTATGTTAAATATGCTTTTTTGTAAATTTTTTTTTACCATAAAAATTTCTTATTTTATCTTAGAAAAATCTTTTTTGTTTCTCACATTAAATTTCATATTTTTTCTCTTTGAAATAATTTTAGTATGATTGTATTGCAATTTTCGCTTTGATTTTATATTTTTCCCTTATTTTATATGTGAATGGAATACATTGATACTTTAATCAATTAGGTGATAACGGATCTAGATATTTAAATTCCCATTAAGAATGTTTTTGTACCAAGATTCGGTACAAATAATAGCCTTAATAATTTAACAATAATAATTTAACAACTCGCAAATCCCGTTTTTAAAAACAGCTAAATTCAAAGAAAATGTTATGAGTTGCAGAAAAGTTTTTATAAGAAATGCCAAACAAATAAAACTAACTTATATGACATAAGTAGGATCCGTGACCCGTTTCTGTGTCTTTTTTTGCTTTATAAAGAAATCCTAATGAGAGGCCTTAAAATTATTAATCTATAAAAAGTTTTATTACAGCCTTAAATTAATCACAGCCTCCAAAAACACTGGAAAAATGTTATGCCTTTGTAATCTCTGTTAAAGATACTTTAGTTATGTAAATGATATTAAAGTAAATCGTTAACCAAAAGTCAAGAATTTTATATCAATTTATTTTGCCGTTAACTAAAATTTATTGAAGTAAAGAGCAAATTAAGTATAGATATAGTCAGTTGTGTAACGTAGTTATTATCGTACCGGGTTTGAAAGCGCTTTGTAAAAAATAACTTTTAGATTTATATTTTTAAAGAGTGTAACAGTATTTTTTTTTACCTCAAGAAAAATGATTTTTGTTTCTCAAATTTTATATTTTTTTCTCTTTGAAATTATTACTTCGTATATATGTATTTTTTACAGAAAAGTTTCTATAAAATAAAATCAAACCGATAAAGCTAACTTATTTGACATAACTAGGAACCGTGACATAACTAGTACAGTTATTATTAAAGTAAAAATATTTTGATTTGACTCTCTACTTATGTAAGTCCCATTTGTATATAAATGGGACTTGGTGATGAGACAAGTTAACGTATTCATCTTGCCTAAAATATATTTTTACTTATATACTTCTACAAAGAATGATTATACAGCAAAATAGATTTTAAAAAACTCTAAACTCTACCACCCAATGACATGTTGTTTAACCTAAACCTTATAAGCCACAATATTTCAAGTTATTCCGTTTTTTTATTTTATGGTAAGTTGGATACAAGATGGAAATTTGCCTAAATAACTTGTTATTCTTTATCGCCAATTTCAAATTAAATATTTAAAAACAAAGTAATATTGCGAGTTTGCAAAGGTGGCGCCAAAAGGTGGTAAGGAAGGAGGTGCCATTAATGTATTTACCAATATAAAAGTTTTATTTGCCAAGTATGTATGAAAAAAACCAAATTTGTATATATACTTAGTCTCTAAATAGTTAATTTCATATTAGCAATGCATAGCCTTGCGGCTATGCATTGCTAATATTAAATTGACTATTTAGAGACTAAGTATATAATCAAAGTTGTGTATGTTCTTACTAGTTTTTAAACAATGATGCATCAACCAGCATCAAACCTTGATGCTGGTTGATGCATCATTGTTTAAAAAAAATGTCTCCAAGATTTGATGCATTAAATGATGCATCAAATCTTCGAGACAGCAAAAAAAAAAATTTTTGTGATTGTTTTAAAAACTAATAAATAACAAACAAGAGTTTTACACGTAATGAACTTGAATAATATAAGTATTAAAAAGTATATTTAATGACAAAGTAGTATTCAAATACCTTAGTAAACCGTCTTAATAAACTGACCTGTTATAAATAATTTAGTTTTTTGTATCACAAAATCTTGTTTTAATTGACGAATTTTAATTACCTAAATAACTACTGACAAACTAGTTGAATAATATTAACAAAGTAAAAAATTGGTCAATTAATTTTAATTAGACTAAACTTAACCTTAACTCCCATTTTCTTTGAGATATCAGGGTTCAAATCTTAAATATTTGGTTAAAGTTCCTGATTTTGTCTATAAAAAACTTCTTCAAAGGTATCTCAACCTGTGTCTAAAAAGAAGCTTTTTTTTACAGAGAATTTAAAAAGCATAACCATTTTTATTAAAAAATCATAACTTAAGTTTATTACAAAGAGTTTCAAAAGAATCTTAAAAAGATGTTTTTCAACAATAAAATAAAAGATGTTCATTTTTATTACAAACAAATATTATTTTTGAAATCTCTGTAAAAAACGCTTCTTTTACAGAGATTTCAAAAATAATATTTCTTAAAATTTCTTCTTAAAGTTGGCATACTTTTGAAAAAGTTTTTTTTGACAATATTAGGGGTTTTACTCCAAATAATTGGACCCTAATATTTTTAAAACTTGATGTGATGTAAGAAATAGGATTGCATAATTGAAATCAGAATGGGGAATATTATAAGAAAAACATATTGTATAAAAAAATTAAAAAAGTAAAATTTCGTTGACCTGTGTCTATGAAATTTTTTTTTTTTTTTTTTTTTTGTTATTTAGGTGCCCCAAGAAGACCTAACGGTCTTCTTGGGGCACCTAAATAAGCACCGCGGAAGTGCATTTAACCAGGAGGTTCACGCCTCCTTCCTTACCGTGACGCGTAAATATGTCCAAAGCTCGTTTCGAGCCTGGATCTCCTGCTCAAGAAGTAAGCTCTCTAACCACTGCGCTACGGCCGCACACGGCCAAAATAATTTCTAATACTTTTTATAAAAGCTAATTATAGCTATAGTCATATATCATCATATATTACAAATATATTGCCCGTATGCCGTCATATATAACGGCAGTATAGACGCGTTACGTCTGTAAGACATATAATCAATGATACCATGTTTTATAATGGAAGAAATAATATACTACCGAAGTTTCTGATATATAGTTAGGTCTGCTCCATCTAAGTTTTATATATTTTTCTAATTATTGTTTATTTCTGAAACTTTTGATTTTTAAGCTTTCAGTTACTAATTTTGTTCTAAAAAGTAGTGTAAACTGAAAGTTATATATATTGTTGAGATGCATGATCAAATTAGAGTAAACTCTTTTGTGTTACTAAAAAATTGCATAAATAAGTTCACGAAATAAATGTGAAAGAGGAAAAACAGCTATAAAAAAAAAGTGACTTTAATACAATAATATAAGAAGATCAATCATAAAAATAAATTTCAAATTATTCCTGTGCAAATTTAATAAAGTTTTGAGCTTTTGCTTTTTCACATTATTTTTTTTATACCATTTCATAGCTAGATTAAAATAATGACTTGAAGCTGAGTCAGCCCAGAACACAGGTCTGTTATCATGTGATTTAATGATTGGTAAAAGGCGTTTTTGTATACACTCTTTAACATATATTTGACCAAAAAGTGTGGACTGAGAGATACAAGGTGCTGATTTAGCGAACTTCTCTTGTTTTGTGTATTTAAAGTTCTTATCTGCTTATCCTCTATATTTGGCAATATAATCAGCACCAGCAATTTGCTGATGATTGTACTTGATATAAGTTTCATCGTCTTCAATAATAAAGAAATATTTAGAAACAAAATTATCATACAATTTTCTTCAGCGGGTTCTTGTACTTTTTTGATGAGTTTCATATCGGTTGGGGACTTTTTGTGCTTTGAAAGAATGAAAACCATGCATAATTGAACTTTAACAACAAAACTATGAGAAAGTCCATAAATTTTTGCGCTTGCAAACAGAGGCAATTCTACAAATAAAATGAAGGGGGGGGGGGGGGGAAGGGTGTCTCTTTAAAAAGTACTGACTGGTTTCTTTAAAAAAAAAAAAAAGGTCCTCAAAACTAAATTTTACCAGATTGAATTGTGTCAAATACCCGACTAGCCAACTAAGTTTGTAAAAAAAAACGACTATAACTTGAAAATCGCCTTCTTTGGAGGGGGTGTTCCACCCCCTTTCCCCTCCGTATAATCGCCTTTGTTTGCTAAGCAAGATTAAGTAACTCTATTATGTTAAATAGTTTTTCGAATAAACCTTTTTATTATTACAAAAGAGAGGTGAATCAATGAGTGGCTAAAGCCAAGCTTTGGTTAACCCTTTCATGCAATGGGTTGTAGGGAAGCAAAACCAAAAACCATTGCCTTTTCAAATACGCATTTTTTTTAAACAATACCTTTCAGTTTGTTGTTGCACAGCAACTCAGTGCATGGAAAGAATTAAGTTTCGCTATTTGGTCGAACTGCCAAGTTTCTGAGTCTATTATTGTTTTTTTTAGTGAATGTCAAGGCTGGTGGCCCTCCTTATAACCAAGTTTTGGTGCTTTGGTGTATCAATCTTTTTTTGGTGTAATCAATGATTGAAATGATTTAAACATCGTTTGTCTATACTTTGTTGCTAATTGTCTTTCTTCTAACTTATTACACGTCATTGGTTAAAAATAAAATCTAAATAAATACACGTTTTTTAATTAGCGCTTTTAAGCAAATACTTAGCTGAATTTGTTTTTTCTTATGCTGTATAATGTTTTGTTTTCCTTTAGAAAATTATAGTTTTTTCAGCGAACGTTTCTTTTGTTGCGATATAAAAGTTATGTCAACATTACGAATGATGTTTATTTTCACCGCTAAATAGTTAAGAATGGCATTTGAATACGTAGAGTGAAAAGTTTATTTGACTTTATTTTAATGTTTAGATACAGAGAAAATAACAGCGATAAGCTTAATTTTTATTTCAAAGTTTTAAGAAAAAGACATTAAATTTGAGAATAATTTTTTTAAAAGTTTAGGTTTTCAAATATGAACCTACTCAAAGCGCTTTTTAATACTGTATAAGCTTTTAAATGATCTTACAAAAAAATAAATGGTTACAGTTTTGTTTAATTATATACCTGGAATGTCAAAGCGTTTTCGGTATGTTTTATTTTAATTATTCGATCGAAAACTTGTTACCATTCAAAGCATTTTATTTTTAAGATATTGTAAATTCATCTTTATTGTTAGCTTTACTGTTATTATGTAATGTTTTTTTTCTTTCGGTTTAGGCATAAAATGTAATGCTTTTAGATTTATTGTTGAATTAAATTCGATAGATGTTTGAATCCATTTAAATTTAAACTGCGTTAATACCAGACGCGTTTGTTCTTTAAAAAAAAACTTTAAAAAAAAAAAAAGATTGTTTCAATGAGATCGAATTAAAAACACAAAAAGTATTTTTTTATTTTGTAAAATAAAAAGACATACGGTTATGAACTGTATGGTTATAAAGCTCACAAAAGTTATATTTTATTTATCTATTCCTACCTTTAGTTTTTTTTAGCACAAAGATATGTTTTTATGAAAAAATTAAGAAATGGGCTTGTGTCTTTTTTGAAAAAACAGTTTCAATTAACTTTTTAATTTTCTCATACCCTGCAAAAGTATAATTAGCATTGGAAAGTTCTGTAAAATAAATTTAGTTTCTCTTCTCATAGTTTTTCCTCTGCAAAAGTTTCTCTGTTAATAAAACTAAAATAGTTCTTTTGATTGAGAGTTGAGATTTTATTTAGGTTTTTTCTGGTTTGCTTTTTTTTTAACATATGTATTTACAGTGGCATACCTAGAGTAAATAACGCCAATGAGACACAGCGCCTTTCGCCCATCTCCGACGATAGGTTGCTTCTGTTTTATTTTCAAAAAAATATAAAATTGCTTAAAAATGCACACAAATTTAATTTATTAACATTTTATTACAAATTTGTCTTCATTCCTTTAGCTAACGAAATTTGTTTAATTATGTTATCAAAGTCATTTCTCGTTCTATGCTCAACAAAGCAGTATCTCATAATCGATTTTATCAAGGCTCTCAAAGGTGAAAGTATCAATTTTAATTTATTAAACAATCTTGCAATTGGCAATAAAAACTGCAATTTTCAACAATATATACAATGCTACTGAGCTAAAAAAATAAGTAATTGTTATGTAATTTTTTCCCATCTACATCATACTGTAGACTTCCCCAAATATTTCACAACTGTAGGCTTCCCCAAATATTTCACAACCGTCTTTCAAGTAACTTATTTTGATATTAAAACAAATCCTTCCATATCAAGAAGAAGTCCAAAGTTTTTATCAATTTCTTGAAAACGAAGCTTCTTCTTTTTTATTTATGAAATAGAAGAATGACATCCCTTTTATAACTCTTTCCATATCTTCGTTCGCTGATGATTAATGTTTCGCTATCCATTCTTTTCTTTTTTCTTAAACGTATTTCACGTAACGTATTCGATATCCGTTTATTGGAAATTCGAATTCCTTCTTTCAGTGAGTCACAGACACTTTCCTTTTATCATGAAAATAATTTTGGAGAGCTTTTAAATCTAAAGCTGCATCACGATAGTTCATTTGATTGATTCCTGCAACCTCTTTCAAACGCTGTTAATATGAATTAAGATCTTGTTCGAAAACCCAAGCAATATTATAAAACCATCGTTAATATTTTGTTATGCAGTTGTTTTGCGTTGTTTTTAGTATAATTAGTCGCGCTTTCATCAACCATTATGTTCAAGAGAACTTCTTCTGTTTCCTCGTGATATTTGTTGACAGGTTTTACTAATTTCGTTTTTGCGTTCCACCTGGTAGCGAATCAGACTTCAAAGCCACAGGTACAAATGCTTTTGAGCTTTTCCCAGCGTTAAGTTGAACGAGAGAAAAAAGCATAATATGAATCGATGGTTCCAAAAAAAGTTGACATTACTTTTTCTTTGATTGCATGGACGCCTATATAAATATGTATTTATATCATATATTATATATATATATATATATATATATATATATATATATATATATATATATATATATATATATATATATATATATATATATATATATATATATATATATATATAGATGTATGTATGTATGTATGTATGTATGTATGTATGTATGTATGTATGTATGTATGTATGTATGTATGTATGTATGTATGTATGTATGTATGTATGTATGTATGTATGTATGTATGTATGTATGTATGTATGTATGTATGTATGTATGTATGTATACATGTATGTATGTATGTATACATGTATGTATGTATGTATGTATGTATGTATGCATGTATGCATGTAAGATATGTATGTATGTATATCAGAGGCGTAGAAAGAATTTTTTGGTGTTCGAGATAGGTAACTTCCAGACATGGAGCAAACTCCAAATATTTATATGTTTATACTTATGTCAAATAATGAGGGTTTGCAAAAAATTGCGATGATTGGAGGCTGGGAACAAAAAAGCCCCAAAATTACTTTTAAAGACATCTAAATATTAATCTTTGACATCTAAAAATTATGACCATATAAAGTTAAAACCTCCCTCAATTTGAGGGGGGTTTTAACTTTATATGGTCATAATTTTTGAACGCTAAAATATTTTAAAATGAAATTTAAAATTTATCGATGAATATAAGTCTAGTTAAGAATAGTACAAAAAATACTTCATCAACTTGTTGCTCTCACGTTTGGGGCAGGGGGGGGCAAAAATTTTGGGGCTTTTTTCTTCCCAGCCTCCAATCATCGTAATTTTTTGCAAACCCTCATTATTGACATAAGTATAAACATATAAATGTTTGGAGTTTGCTCCATGTCTGGAAGTTAGCTATCTCGAACACCAAAAAATTCTTTCTACGCCTCTGATGTATATATAAATTTTTATTTTATTTTTTTCAAATTTTCCGTTACTTTTAAACTTAATAAAGTAAAAAACGTATTTAAAAAAAATAATTGGTTATCACTCTCCTCGTTTCAATAACAACAACAACTACAACAATAACCACAACAACAACAACACAACAATGCAAATATCTCTGATATTATATGTAAATAATGCTCTAATTTCTAGGTTTCCTATGTGACAATTCTTTGGGATTAAACCGTAAACTACCGGATAATGAAAAACTTCCCGATGACCGATTTTCAGCCTCAACACATGATGGACTGCACCTTCCTAAGTATGGACGATTATATACAGAAGATAAATACGATAGGTAAAAAAATTATTTTTAAAAAATTTGTATTTAAAAAATTTTAATGCAAAAAATTTTAGTTTGAAAAAATTTACATTTGAAAATTATGATAGATAAAAAAAGTACGATAGGTAAAAATTAAAAAGTGTTAAAAAAAAAAAAGTTTTTTAAATTTCAAATTATTTTAAAATTAGATTGAACAAATTTTGGAAAGTTAATAGCCCTAGGTCACGTGCAGACCAAAAAATATCTTTGACTGTTTTTACACCTTTGAATATTTAGTATACCGGAATTGACTAAGTCTATCGGAATTCAAATAGTTTTAACATAAGCTTATAATTTATGTATAAATTGATTGACGATTTACTAAAAGTTTTCGTTAATTTCATTTATTATTATTATTTTTATATTGTTATTATTAATATTAGTTTATCATTATTTTGTAGATTACACTGTTTATGCAACAGTAAATGAGAATTAAAAAATTATTTTTTTATTGTTTACTAAATCTGACGAGTTTCAACTTTAATTTTTGAAAATTTTATATCATTTATATTGTCATTTAATAAAAGTTTTTAAAATTTATGATACAAGAAGTTACATGACTTTAAGAAAAGATTCATACATTAGGAATCGCATTAGAGGTTCAAGTTCGTAAAAATGTTTTTTCTAATTTATAAAAAACGATAAATTATTTTTATATAAAATAGGTTCAGAGTTAAACCGTTTGTCACTCGTTAAGTTAGTGCTGGAAGAGAGAAGGGGATAGATTATCACTTAGCTGTAGCCATTTTGGTCCCCAAGTTTTAGAGGCAATAATTTATAACCAAAAATTTTTCTAAAGAAATGAATTTAATTTGCTCTTAAATTATTAAAAAAAGAAATTTGAATTACGTTGATTTAAATGTCATATGAAACGGCAATCTTATTATTAGGTCGATGCATAAATATTGCAAGTTTTTAAGCGACATTATTGTATATAAATACTGAATAATAAATAAGCACCGATTTCATAAAAGTATATAAATACTGAAATTATTCGTATAAATAGATTTTAATTTGCGTGATATTAATTTGTAATACTTTACGACTATTATTCTTAGACTTCTCGTTATAAGTTTCATTTTTTATTATCACGACGTTATAAGTTTCATCGTTAACATGAATCTTTAAATACATATTTTAACTTTAGAATAATTTAATCTAATAGTTAAGAGCATCGAAACAAAAAACATTGGCCTCCACATTTTTCGAGCCGTTGCACGATGAGGAGGCCTGTTATTTTAGTAGAACCTGAATTAGAGAAATGTCTCCTAGGGTCTAAACCTAATTTACTAGGTCATGGAAAGATGACGAAATTAAAAATTGCGTTCAAAAGAACTTTGTTCTGCAAATCTATATTTAAAACTTCTTGAGGACACCTGTTATGTCTTTAATTACATCTTACGAATTCTTATTTAAAACTTTTATCTTCTAAATTACATCATGCGTTTCTTAATTACAAATTTCTTCTTTTATGTTCCATTTTAGGTTGATTAATTATAACTTTCATACCATTAATTACTTATTACGAATTTGATTTCGAGATGTATGTAACAACTTTTACGTTCTTGAAAAGGTTGTTTAAAGAAGGTATTAAAAATTTTTTTTTGAGGAAAAAAAAGTCTTCTAATTAGGAATAAACCCTACTACAACATTTTATAAAATAATCTATTCATATAATTTTATTATATTAATTGCTGCTTTGCGTGACATTTGGCCAATGCCTTGGACAAGTGATAAAGTGGTTAAAAAATAAACGAAGGTGGTTTAAAAATAAACGAAGAAAAATTTTAGGGCCCAAAGTATATAATTTTAAAACTTATTTTATAATCTAATAATTTCTGTTTAGTAAGTATAACATCATAAACATTTGTATAAAGTCTGTTTTAAAACGTAGTTTACCACAACCCCTATGGGCCGGAAAAAGTGCATCAATATCATCATTTTATCTCAAAGTATGTTTTGTTTCTAACGTTAAATTGTATTGTTTTCGTGAGAAACGCATGATCTAGAACTCTATGAAAATAGAAAGGTATCAATGTGATGTAAATAAAATTAGAAGGAATGCAAATGATCCTTTTTTTAAAGTATCCAAGTAGTTTTCTGGATTAAACCTTTAAAATTGTCTCTTTGTGTTTGACTATCTTCACAATGAACTACCAAATTTGTTCAATCGTGTTTATTAAAACAAGTTTTTTAAAACATCAATGCATTTTCTCACTGAAAGCAAATAATACCATTTATAAACAAAAAAGGTTGTAAATATAAACCCTTTTATTACCAACATTGTTCTTCGCAATCAAAACCAAATTAAAGGTGTTCGTCTAGAATTAAAATTAAAAATATAACTTGTTGGAAAGTTTATTTTATTATTCAACATAAAGAAGTTATATTTGCATTACGAAAAAAATAATTTTTTACGTTTTTTTTTAATGCAGAAACAGCAAAAAAATGCCTAAAATAACTTAAAACAAAGAGTTCTATCTGTAAATTCGTTTTGCATAAAATTTGGTTTGCATGCAGGATATATATTAAATTAGTATGCGAACCAGTAGAAACTTTTTTTTAGATTGATAATTGCAGCTCAACGTATTTGGGGGAAATTAAAAAAGGGGTAAAATTCAATATAAACAATTCCATATTTTCTAAAATACTCAAAGAATAATTAAGTTTCTGGTTGACATACTAACTTATATCCTGATGAACAAACCCTGAAAATTTCATTAATAGCAACTTATGGAAGCTGAGATATGTGTATTTTAAGTCTGAAATATCACTATCAGTGAAAACTTACAAAATAAAATAACAAAACTATAAATGATCCTTTAGAATAACTTTCTCCTCCTTCCTGGTATTTTTCCTTATCAATAAATCCTTTTCTTATAACTCTTAACTTCTTTCTTTTTTCTTTTATTCTTTACAGTATCCGTTGATTTTTTTTTGTATATTTTTTCTCTTAACTATCAAATACTAAAGCACGATCAATAAAATAATTTCCTGGTGTTAAATGAAGATTCTTTAAGACATTAGATAGAGCTAAAATCCGTCATTATTGCTTACTACTGATGAAAATGTACCCATTTCTAGTTTTTATTATTACGGCATTGTGCAAATTGATAACTTAAAAAAAACAACCTATCTTGACATATCTAATACAAATTTTGGATTGCATTGCTAACTTCCAAAGATTAATGTTTAGATGTCTTTAAAAAAGTATTGAAACATTTTTGTTTTTCTTAAAAAATTTAATAATTTTTAAATATCTTTATATTGAGATTATTTGAATATATAATAATTGAATATATAAAAAATATATAATTAAAAAAAAATTTATATAAAGATTAAGTTTGAAAACAATGTTTATAATGCTAAAACAATGTTTATAATTGTTTTTACAAATCTTCTTTTTGTTTTAAGTCTGTAAATGAAATCTTTTTATGTTGTGCTGTATTTTTTATATCTAGTAGTTTACGAGGCAGTGCATACGCGAACCTCTCATTTGATTTAACCTTTTTTTCTATTAATATTTAATAAAAGGAAAAGTGAGGAAACTTTTCTAATTTTTAATAAATCAGTTTCCATAAATTCAATGAAATAAGATCCCTGGTTTTTCCGTCACCTCGATTCCTGAAAATGTGTACTATTTTATGTTATGTTATATAGACGTTTATACTTTCAACCAATTTTAAGCTTTTTATCGTTTTACAAAATCACTAAGAATAATTAATAGCCTAATTTTTAAAACCAGTAAACTAATTAAATTTTTTTTAAAAACCAGTATCAAGTATGTTATTATAACCAAGTTAAAACACAATTTATTTTAATAAAATTTTAAAAATAAAATAGCAAGAACAAGGCCGTCCCGAAGAGATTTTAATGGTCAAAAAAAGTCCTCGTTGGCCGACATTTGCCGACTATAAATTCAATTTTGCTGACACCATTGTCCTATTTGCCGACCAATAAAATTTGTAGGGGGGCTAGCACCCCTACGCCCCCCACCCTCGAGACGGCCCTGAGCAAGAAAAAAGAAAAAAGCAAAGCTCAGGGAAAAAAGTTTTAAATTTTAAAATTAATCGAATGTTGCTGTGTGTAAACCAATTGTAACACTAATTAATAGAAAACGATTCCAAACACAATTAAAAAAAAAAGATAAATAACAGAAACTCTTGCAAAGCGTTTTTTAAAACTAATGATCTGTACGAATTTATTCATAGTTTAAATAAATATTCAATAAATAAAGGAGTCGAAGTTTGCTTATTTTTTAATCAGTTTTTTTAAGGTAAAAAAGATATTTAACCCTCATGACTTTTTTTTAAAAAAAAAAACCAACAAATAACAGATTATTGAAAAAACATTTAAAAAAATATAAAGAAACAAAATATTTGAGAAAGAAAAATTAAAGTAATTCGTAAATAATTATACAATATGTAATGTGTAATCATGCTTTACTTAATAAGATTTTTTATTAAATAATATACAGTGGGTTGCATATAATTTATGCAACCCACTGTATATTGTATAGTATAGTATATTTAATATAGAGTTAATTTTTAATATGATCTTTTTTAATGTTTTTTTAAAATTTAAAGCAAACAAAAAAGTTAATAATTTGAATTGTTTTAAGTTTTATTAACAGTGGTTTTATAAACAAAATAAGAAAAAAGTTTTTTCAAAGAAAAAAATTTAAGATAAAAAACAAACAAACAAAAAAACAGAGGAAAAATATAGAGACAGGGTACATTTTAGTATTTTGTATGCACACCACGAACTTTCACGCATGCACGAACACGTCTAGGCATATATTCAACTAGTCAGATGCATAATTCTCTTAGAAATTCTTTTCAAGGCTTTTCTAACGCCTTCTGTAATTGCGCAACACTGGCTATGCTCTCTTTGACCAATCTCTTGTCTATCCAAGCCTAAATGTTCTCGATGGGATTGAGATCTGGAGAACGAGCTTGCCAAGGCATGACCATAATGTTTTTCCGATCAAGTCACTCTTTAACCGAGATTGCAGTGTAAGCCGTTGCGCCATCGTGCTGAAAAATCCATTGTTGTCGTCTTCCGAAAAAAGCTCTGGCTATTGGCAAAAGTTTACTTTCGAGGGTCTCTTTGTAGTTGTACTGTTAATTCTGCCGTTATAAATGTTGTACTTCCTGTTCCTTTGTGGAAGAAGCATCCCAATATTCCAACTGATCCTCCTCCGCCTTGTATCTTTGGTACACAAAAACGCTTTGAACTTTTCACCAGCCAGCCTCTTGATGGTTAATCTTGACTTGCAATTTATCACCTCAAAACTAGATTCGTCGCTGAAATTGACTTTGGCCCAGTCTTCTACAGACCAGTGAAATCTTTCTCTACACCACTTAAATCTTTTTAGGCGATTTGAGGCACGCAAAAGTGGTTTTAGAGCAGCGACATAGCAATCTAAGCTTTTCTTATTTAGGCGTCTTCGTACAGTCCATCTACTAACACTAACGTTACCAGGCGTATTTGTGAACCCTTCAGCAAGTTCACCGTAAGAAATTTATGGTCTTGTCTAACCTTTCAATAGAGATAATTTTGGTCTCTCAAGTCAGCTTTAAAAGCCTACCAAGCCTTGGTAAATCTTTGACATCATTATGTAGCTCGTGGTTTTTCAATGTTGTTTGTACACATTTAAGCGAAACATTGCACATTCGAGCTATTTCTAGTTGGCTTTTTGTTTTATTTTTTAGCAGACCTACAATTTGCCATCGTACCTTGTCTGAAACAGCTTTTCTGCACATTTTTGTCTTTTTACTTTACCAAATAGTTACCAATGTGAATAACTCAAGATATAAAAATGATAATTTTATTTTATTTTCGCAAGAGCGTTTATCTAAAATTTGGTGGTTGTTTTTATGGTGGTTGTTTATCTAAAATTTGGTGGAGCGTTTATCTAAAATTTGGTTCGAGCGATCTAAAATTTGATTTTAGATCGCTCGAATAACATTTCGTTGAGATATTTTAACTTAAGTCGTTAAATTTTAGTTGACTTTTTGCTACATTAGAAATACAGGTATGTTCTAATTAAATTAATAATTACTCAAGACTGGTTAACCTAACGAGTTCCAATTATATACTATTCGATAGAGAATCAATTAATTATGACATTTAATACGCTTTTAATCGTATTAATAAGTTGGTTTCAAAGAAAATTGTGAAAAAAACAAAAATTTCACACAAACAAAGTAGTGACTCTATATTTATGCAACATACTGCATATTTTATAATATAAAATAAAAAACTACAAGATTTACAGAAAAACTCTTTGCTTTTAATGCTTACCTAAATGTAAAAGAAAACTTACAAGATTTATTATTGGAAGACTAAACAAACTTGTGATAAACGATAAAATTTTAATAGTAATAAACAAATTGGATTTTATTAATGAAGTTTTTGTGTTAAAAAGAGTTTGTGATAACAGTTAAAAGCTGATAAATCTAAATGATAAAAAAATTTAATTGCCTGAGTTGTCTAGTTTTGATTTAATTCATATTAAGCGACCTACTCAAAATACTCTGAACTATAAATCTTTGACTTGCAAGATTGAAAGACGAAAGCCTATATAAAAGCATTCAATGAAGGACAAACAAAGAAAAACAAATTATACATACTTATTATTAAGTTCAGAGCTACTATTCACGCAACAAACTGAAAAAGATGCACAAAATGTCTGTGAATCATTTTTATGTTCATGGAGTCAATTTGTACAGATAGAAAAGAACATCAAAATTTAATAACCTTGATTTTAAATAATCGAATTGGAGCTGAATAAGTTGCACCATCAGTTCTTGCTAAAAAGACAAGACCACCATACTGAATCATAGGAGGTATTCTAGTTACGACTTTAAAATAGTTTATAATAACTATAAATAACAGATTTTTATTAAAAGTTTCTTTTTATTAAATTACAAAAACAACAAGTTTGAAATAGTTTGTAGATTTAATATGAAACGTAAAACTTATATTTTGAATATAGACCCAAACATTTGCATTATATATATATATATATATATATATATATATATATATATATATATATATATATATATATATATATATATATATATATATATATATATATATATATATATATATATATATATATATATATATATACTTCTGATTCTAATGTAATCAAAAACACTGAGATAGTTCTTGATGACCCTGGTACATCGCCCAAATATTTATATATATATATATATTTGTATTTATAAATAATTTCACAAAGCTGTAAGATGTTACTATACATTGGCGCTGTCCGTCTGAAATCGATTTGGGCAATGTACCAGGGTCATCAAGAACTATCTCAGTGTTTTTGATTACATTAGAATCAGAAGTATCATCTGCGTTTAATTCTTTCTTGACTTATCTCTTGTGTTTTGTCCATCAGAAGCACTGGGTCCATGCGCATTTCCTTTGTCTGATTTTTCATCTATTGAATCTATTTCAAAATGATTTTCAGCTCTGACATCAATACTACAGTTATGCTTTCTTCAATTTTCAATTTTAACATTAGAAGAATCTTTGTTTCCATATCGGAAAAATTTGGTTAATGATTGACTAGGAAGTGATTATCTCATCTTTAAGTTTTCTCTTTTGAGCTCCAAATTTATGTTTGTAACTTGAGTTTGACATGGTGTTTGAATAACTTGATAATCTAAAAAAATAATTTTTCTATTGAGACATCATTTAAATCCTGAACAACAAATGTATCTAGGGAAGTAAAAGTTTAGTTTTGGAACATCAGAATCATAAAATTTATAAATGATATATGTCTAAACTCAAACTATTTCAGAATAAATTATTTTCCATTTTCTGTTTATTGATTTGGTAACAAAGTTTAACTAATGTAGAATGATTAACCTGAAAGATTATGGACCAAATTATGCTAACCAATCCATTAACGAAGAAAAAACTTTTATATATGAAAAATGCCAGAATTAGTTTAATCAACGGTCCGCATAATTGTCCTAAGACCATAGCGATCTTAAGTGCAAATATAAATCTTAAACTACTTGTTAACGGCTAATAACTTATATTTCATAGCGAAGATGAGTTTAGATTCAGGAGTTGCTCAAAGAAATCACCGTAAATGAACGACAATATATATGAAATAAGTAAAAAAACAAGAAGTTTACCTAATTTGTTGAAATGTCTGTTTGTTTGTTCTTTTCTTTTCACATTTATTTTTAATTTTCAAATTTAAAAACAATAATACTTTACTCGGATTTACTATTTTTTCGGTTACTACCACTAGGCCCCTTTGACCTCCGGGCTCCTTTGTGGGGGTCATGGATCCGTCACTGCTAAAGACACTAAAGTTGCTAATATGCTTATGTATTTGCACGCTAAAATAACAAGCTTTGGGTAAAGTATATAATTAATAAACTTTCCAAAGCAATATATTTTTAGAAATTATTGTTATATTTTTTTTCTTAACCACCTACTGTAAATATTTTTACTAGGTAAAAGTATAAAATTGTTTAAAGTTTGAAAGGAAGAATAGAAATCATTTTGAAATGTTTTCTTCTAGACTTTGCTTGGAAATGTTTCTCTGTTCTTTTACGTTCTACCAATCTAATGAGTACTTCAATGTTTTCGCAATATCTTTCGGGATTTTATCCCCCACCACCACAAAAAGTATTCTATTTTTTTCATTCCTTAACTTTTCAAAGTTTAGTTCACTAATATGTCACATCTGCTAGACATCATCTACAAAAGATTGTTTTACCGTGGGATTTTTAAGCTGACATTCAATAATATCATTCGTAGGTTTGTTATCCAAAAGACGAATAAGTAAGTTCAGTTTATTCTGGTGAATGCATTTTGATATGTCTTGAATTTTAAATAACAAGTGTAAATCATTTTTGCAATGTTTTGAAAAGTTGAAAAGCAATTTTAGTGCTCTCCTTTCGATTCTATCTAGGTTTTGCATTGTTGCGATGATAGAATCGAACCCTATCTTACTCCTTGTTTAAGATAAAACTCGTTTGATTTGTAACCTTGGTATGAGACAATTGCATTGCTATAGTCCTAACTATATGCAAAGATTTTTTATTGAAGTACAATTTATAAAAAAGAACTTCCCAGTTACAGCTATCAAAGGCTTTTTCTGCATCCAAGGAGCATAAATAAACAGATGAATTTTTACTATTGTAATGTTTAATAGTTTCACTAATTACAAGTTCTGCATGCAGGGTTAAAGAGTTAGATTTAAATCGAAATTGTAGCGGGTGAGTGTTCTTGATCTCCGGACATATTATTAAAATCAGATATTCTAGAACTTTTTTTAAAAATCAGTATTATACCAATATCTCGATAATTGTTTGGGTTAACCGAAGACATTTTGTATGATTTAACTAGTGGTATAATGATAGATGAAGAAATTGATTTCGGAGTCCATCCATAACTGATTGATGTATTAAAGAAGTTAATTAGCCATTGCATCAATTGTCACAATCCATGTCACAATTGTGTCAAAATTGTGTCACAATCGGTGTCAATTGTGACAATCCATTGTCACAATTTGCGTGTTTCAAATGTTCAGCTGAGATACCAAATGAGTCGCTAGACTTATTTGATTTCAAGGCAGAAATAGGTGCTTTAATATTTTTTTTATTATCATGTTTTGTGCACGGTGGGATTTTCCGGGCTATATTGCTTTAAGTTATTCGATTAGTTTTTAATAAATCTTCAAACTTATTTGCAAATTCTGTGGTAATAGTTTCGTTATCCTTTTTATTGTTTATTGTGAATAATCGTGAGTTTGTATCTTTTTTAATACTTCTAAAAGCATTCCAAAAGTTTTTTGGTTTGATATTTTTTAGCTTTTCAATTACAACGTATTGCTTATAGAGTTTATTGTTTTGAGCTAACTTAACGGCTTTCCGGAAGCTTTTTCGAGCCATTTTATACATATTCTATGTCATAGAATTAGAATATTTTGGAAACCTGGTATCTCTCCATATTCGAAAATAAAACGACGTAACCTTTTTATTTCGGCTTAATACGAAAGTCCACCAGGGTTTGGAATAAATAGATTGTTTTTTTTCTGGTTGCGGTATTCGCTATGAGCTGCAGTTGTACTACTGATAATGATTTTGATGAAATGCTGATTGTGATAAAAAAATTAACAACAAAAATTTCTATGGGTAACCGTCAGTGAAAAATGGCACCCGGGCGCAAATTTTGAAACCCTATACAGGCGCAGAATAGGCACAATCTGATTCGCTTATTTTGAAAGAGAGGCTATTGCGCGTAAGTTTGAATCAAAAAACGATGATAAAAAACGTATTGAATAATATAAGTGAAATTGAGTAATTGCCAAACCATATCAACAAAAAAATATAGTTTTTCTATCTAATTTTGTACAAATAGTACTTATAGTTTTACAAAACATCAACGTTATTTTTGTAATATTTTCTTAAAAATAAAGATTTAAAAAAATTAGTTTGTTTTCCTAATGGTTTTTATAACTCTAAGATATAAAAATAACTACCATTGTAACAAACTATAAACCAGATGGTAAAACTTGACTATGCTGTGATGCTCCTACGATAGATTTTTTAAAACAGTTTAAAAATTGACCTAGCAATACCAATAGAATATTATTAACTTGATATAAGTTTTTTCAAATTAAGTTCCCATTAATCCTATCATTTAGCACGAAAAATATTAGAAAAAAAGTTTCAGAACTTGACACTTACTCCCATAGATAAAGTGTATACATCACTAAAAGGCTTTAAGTTTGAGAATATTGCTTATTGATTGTTATAGCTAGCCCAGGTAATTTGCAACACTCTTAAACTAAAAGAAATTGTAAGCAAGAGCTGATATAGATTTGCCAAAGGCAATCTAATCACTCTTTATAATTAACATATAAACCAACTTATAAATAAAGTTCTTCTCGAGTAGTCTGGTAAAACTGCATATAATCTTTATATGTAAAAGTACTTCACAAGTAGTTTTGTACAACTGTATATAAACTTTGTATTTGAGTATGCTTCAAGGTCAAGAACATGTTTTACGAGAAATACATTTGTAGATCTTTTTGAAAAATTTAACACATACATTTTTTTTTCCATTTCTTCAAATTAACAACAGATAAAACCTCCATTACCAAGATAAACTTTATTAAAATTTTGAGATTTTTACGAGTAAAAATTCTCTTGTACAAATAGATTTTGATACCTTTTAAATACTCTGAAGAGTACTAAAATAAAATAAATATCCTCTGTTGATAGTAACACAAAACTGTATTGATAAACTTAGTCTATCATTACTATGAAATTTATTTTGATTACTTGTTTTTCAACAAAGGCGCACTTGCCTCTTTTTCAAAATCGGCGAATCAGATTGCTCATATTTCTGCCTATTCTGAGCCTGTATAAGGTTTTTAAAATATGCCACCCGGGCAATAATCATCGCGCCGGTTGCAACAATATTTGCAACAATGCATAACTAATCACAACCTTATTTACAATAAAGTAACATACTCGCAACGCCTGATCTTTTTCTTAAATCACTGCTTTTATTGTCTTTTAAAGTGACACCGCATATCCATCTAATCATCATTTTTTTTTGTTCTTTCTGAAAGTTGAACATCATCAACCTTCATTGCCCATGTTTCACTGCCATACATCATAACACTCTGGACATATGTGCTGTAGAACTTTCCTTTAATAATTAATGAAGTACCTCTTGTTGTTAAAAGTGGAGATAATCCTTGGAACTTGGCCCAACAGACCTTACTCTTGTGCTAGATGCTTCTTCTGCTCCACCAGTTGATCCAATTCTTATAAAACCACTGCATACAAACTTTACAAACTATGGAGTTAACTCAAACTTCTTTCTACACACTCCACATAGCCACTCTCCAGTATTTTCTGCTTGCTCATTCTTGACTTTACAATGCATAACTTTGATTTTATTTATGTTTATCTGAAGTCCTTTTGCTTCAATTATATCTCAAATTATATCCAAGTCTCAAACCTTAATACTAATTTTTCTTTTGTTTCAGTAATCTTCGAGTAATTGCTTTCGCTAACTATTTGCATACCTCAAAATCTTCACTTAATTTAAAAATGTAAATAACTATCTATATGGTTTGACTTTTTAAAAATTTTATATGGTATATTATAAGGTACGCTGACAAAGCGACGACGGGGGGCCCGAGCTAGTGAAGCGAGCCGAGCTTGTGAGGCCAATCATGTTATGCAGTTTCTTAAACATAGTTTAATAATACTTGAATTAGATTTAAATAATGAAATTTATAAGATAAACAGAAAGCGGCTAAGAGGCTTCACTTAGGACCTCCAGACTCTTAGGCTTAGAGCCTTAGACGTTAAAAATCGTGACATTTGTCACGATTTGCCACTGATTGCATAAATAACCTAAATGTTTTTAATTGAATATATAACATTATTAATTAATTAAATGTAATTAATAATGTTATATATTCAATTAAAAACTTGAGTATGTAATTTAATACAAAACAGCTGTACGGTAAAAATAAAATTTTATCAAGATAACTAGTAAACTAATTCATTTTTAAAACAATATTTCATACGAATCAAAATAAAAACTAATTAATTAACATATTAGCTTGGCAAATAGTTTTTTATTCACCACAGAGCTTTGTATTTTTTTTTTAAATTGCTTTATTAATAACTGTTTACCGTCTGAAAAGTGTAGTTTTGTTCTCAAACATTAGGAAAATTCACTCTTAAATTTGCCCGTTTTTCTTTTATGTTTCCCAAATAGATTACAGGAATTTTTTTTTTTTTTTTTGTGACAAATAATCTCTATATATAGAATACATAAATCCCATGCTGAGCCAAGACTCTTGGCTCCGCATGGGATTTATGTATTCTTGATTTATGTATTCAGATAGCTCTTGGCCCAAGAGCTATCTGATACATGACAGTGGCCTAATATTATAATAATAATAATAATAATAATAATATATATATATATATATATATATATATATATATATATATATATATATATATATATATATACATATATATATATATATATATATATTTATATATATATATATATATATATATATATATATATATATATATATATATATATATATATGTATGTATATCAATATGTATGTATGTATATAAGATAGTCAATGTAGCAACACTCCCTTGTAGTAGCAGGCTATAAGATAGTCGAAGTAACAACACTCCAAACATGTTTTACAGTAAAAAATAATAAAAACATTCAGATTGTTTTATTATTTTTTTACTGTAATAAATTTTTTGCAATAAATTTGATATATGGTTTCCAAATAAGATCGGTAGTAAGTGTTATTCCTAGAAGACAAAGGGTAGATGACTTATCTAGGACATTACCGTTCATAAATATTGGAAGATCTAGATTATTGCAATAACAATTAGCTGAAAAAAAATTGAGTTTTATCTGAAATTATGTTCAGCATCCACTGAGAGCCCCATGCTGTCCTAAAGTTTTAACCTCATACACCATAAGAAAAGAACTTTTGGAGAAGTCCAGCATGCCAAACTTTTATCAAATGCTTTATGTCGAGAGCAATAGGCTTAACCTCTCCATATCTATCTAATGCATGATAAAACCTATCAGTTATTACTGTTAACAAATCAGCACTAGAATGAGAAGATCGAAATCTATATTGATGATTAGAAAGTAAAGTATTAGATTCAAGATGAGAGAATAAGTGTTTGGTTATTAAAGACTTGAAAACCTTGCTTATGATAAGAAGAAGACTAATGAGATGGTAGTTAGATGAGTTAGATCGCTCTCCAGAGTTTTTGAAAATAGGGATAACAGATGCCTTTCAGCAGGTT